>NC_057798.1:659582064-659613341 GCF_018294505.1 Triticum aestivum | reverse complement strand
GACATACCAAGTACCCATCACAAACTCTTCTTCCTCACATTACATTATTTGCCATTTGCCTCTCATTTTCCTCTCCCCCACTTCAACCTTGCCATTTTATTCTCCCTCTCTTTTTTGTTCACCTCTTTTTCTCTTGTCCCTTGTGTGATTGTGTGTTGGATTGCTTGTCACGATGGCTCAAGATAATACTAAATTGTGTGATTTTTCCAATACCAACAATAATGATTTCCTTAGCACTCTGATTGCTCCTCTTAACGATGTTGAATCTTGTGAAATCAATGCTGCCTTGTTGAATCTTGTTATGAAAGATCAATTCTCCGGCCTTCCTAGTGAAGATGTTGCTACTCATCTAAACAACTTTGTTGATTTGTGTGATATGCAAAAGAAGAAAGACATGGATAATGATATTGTTAAATGATACGTCTCCAACTTATCTATAATTTTTGATTGTTCCATGCTATTACATTACCTGTTTTGGATGTTTATGGGCTTTACTTTACACTTTTATATCATTTTTGGGACTAACCTACTAACCGGAGGCCCAGCCCGTATTGCTGTTTTTCTGCCTATTTCAGTGTTTCAAAGAAAAGGAATACCAAACGGAGTCCAAACGGAATGAAACCTTCGGGAGCGATCTTTTTGGAACAAACGTGATCCAGAGGACTTGGAGTGCAAGTTAAGAAGCAATCGAGGAGGCCACGAGGGTGGAGGTCCCCCCCACTGGGTGCGCCCCTATCTCGTGGGCCCCTCGGGAGTCCACCGACCTACTTCTTCCTCCTATATATATACCTATGTACCCCAAGAACATCAGAGGCGACCACAAAATCCTATTTCCACAACCGTAACCTTCTGTATCCGCGAGATCCCATCTTGGAGCCTTCGCCGGCGCTCCGTCGGAGGGGGAATCCACCATGGAGGGCTTCTACATCAACACCATAGCCTCTCCGATGAGTTGTGAGTAGTTTACCACGGACCTTCGGGTCCATAGTTATTAGCTAGATGGTTTCTTCTCTCTCTTTGGATCTCAATACCATGTTCTTGATATTCTTGGATACCTATTCGATGTAACTCTTTTTGCGGTGTGTTTGTCGAGATCTGATGAATTGTGGGTTTATGATCAACTTTATCTATGAGAAATATTTGAATCTCCTCTGAATTATTTTATGTGTGATTAAGTTATCTTTGCAAGTCTCTTCGAATTATCAGTTTGGTTTGGCCTACTAGATTGATTTTTCTTGCAATGGGAGAAGTGCTTAGCTTTGGGTTCAATCTTGCGGTGTCCTTTGCCAGTGACAGCAGGGGCAGCAAGGCACGTATTGTATTGTTGCCATCGAGGATAAAAAGATGGGGTTTATATCATATTGCATGAGTTTATCCCTCTACATCATGTCATCTTTCTTAATGCGTTACTCTGTTCTTTATGAACTTAATACTCTAGAAGCATGCTGGATAGCGGTCGATGTGTGGAGTAATAGTAGTAGATGCAGGCAGGAGTCGGTCTACTTGTCACGGACGTGATGCCTATATACATGATCATGCCTAGATAATCTCGTAATTATTCGCTTTTCTATCAATTGCTCGACAGTAATTTGTTCACCCACCTAATACTTATGCTATCTTGAGAGAAGCCACTAGTGAAACATATGGCCCCCGGGTCTATCTTTTATCATATAAGATTTCAATCTAGTTTTATTTACATCTTTACTTTTCCAATCTATATCATAAAATATGAAAAATATATTTATCTTATCATATTATCTCTATCAGATCTCACCTTTGCAAGTGGCCGTGAAGGGATTGACAACCCCTTTATTGCATTGGTTGCGAGTTCTTCTTTGTTTGTGTAGGTGCGTGGGACTTGAGGATCCTCCTACTGGATTGATACCTTGGTTCTCAAAAACTGAGGGAAATACTTATGCTACTATTGCTGCATCACCCTTTCCTCTTCAAGGAAAACCAACGCAAGCTCAAGACATAGCAAGAAGGATTTCTGGCGCCGTTGCCGGGGAGGTCTTCGCTCAAGTCAAGACATACCAAGTACCCATCACAAACTCATCTCCCTCGCATTTACATTATTTACCATTTGCCTCTCGTTTTCCTCTCCCCCACTTCACCCTTGCCATTTTATTTGCCCTCTCTTTCCCAATCTCCTCTCTCTTTACCGTTTGCCTTCCCGTTGCCATGGCTGAATCAAAAAGAACTAAGGGTCCTTTCCAGGGTTCAAGTACCTTGTATAACCCCTCTATCCTCTCTAAGCTCACAAATAATGATGCTATGGAAAGACCTACCGGTGTTACCAATGAGAATTTGAATAATTTTGATGAAGATAACTCTGGAATTTTTCGTTATTTACTTGATGAGTCTTTAAAAGATGCTTGGGATAGGTTATTAAGGATTCAGGCTAGCTATGTACCACAATATCATATTGAGGTTTACTTAAAAAGTTTCTACGTTGGCTTACCCGCTTCTTTCAAGGAAGTCCTAGACTCTATTTTTGAAGAAGGTTTTCTTGAAGGGGATGCTATAGATACCTATGCAAGAATGAAAACTATATTTGGGCACCCCATGAATGATAAGGTTGAATCTACCACCCTCTTATGCTTTTATCAAAACGAAATTATCAAAGAGATGAAGTCTAGTTTAGATGCAAATTTCTGTAACGTGCTTAATCTTATTTCCTCCATTAATGGCAATGTTCTTTCCCAAAATAGAAGGATGAATGCCATAAAAAGGAAATTTGCTCTCTTATTTCCAAGTACCAAAGATGGCACTGCTTAGATCTATCCTCGCTTTTATGCCTAGCTAGGGGCGTTAAACGATAGCGCTAGTTGGGAGGCAACCCAATTTTATTTGTGTTTTTCGTTTTTGTTTCGTTAAACGATAGCGCTAGTTAGGATGTTTAGAGTTCCAGAAGTATTCGAGAGTTACAGATTGCTACAGACTGTTCTGTTTTTGACAGATTCTGCCTTTCGTGTGTTGTTTGCTTATTTTGATGCATCTATGGCTAGTATGTAAGGTTATGAACCATAGAAAAGTTGAAATACAGTAGGTTTAACACCAATATAAATAAATAATCAGTTCATTACAGTACCTTATGAGGTGTTTTTCCTTTCTTCACTAACGGAGCTTATGAGATTTCCTGTTGAGTTTTATGTTGTGAAGTTTTCAAGTTTTGGGTAAAGATTTGATGGACTATGGAATAAGGAGTGGCAAGAGCCTAAGCTTGGGGATGCACAAGGCACCCCAAGATATTTAAGAATAGCCAAAAGCCTAAGCTTGGGGATGCCCCCGGAAGGCATCCCCTCTTTCGTCTTTATTTATTGGTAACTTTACTTGGAGCTATATTTTTATTCGCCACATGATATGTGTTTTGCTTGGAGCATATTGTATGATATTAGTATTTGCTTTTTAGTTTTCAACAATCATACTTGATGTACACACCTTCTGGGAGAAGCCCACTTGATTAGAATTTATTAGAATACTCTAGGTGCTTCACTTATATCTTTTGAGCTAGATATTATTTGCTCTAGTGCTTCACTTATATCTTTTAGAGCACGGCGGTGGCTTAATTTTGAAGAAATTGTTGATCTCTCTTGCTTCACTTATATTATTTTGAGAGTCTTTTAGAACAGCATGGTATTTGCTATGGTTATAAATTTGGTCCTAGAATGATGAGCATCCAAGTTGGGTATAATAAAAACTATCATAGAAAGTGCATAAACACTAGGATCAATTTGATGCTTGATAATTGTTTTGAGATATAGAGGTGGTAATGTTAGAGTCATGCTAGTGGGTAATTATGAAATTGAGAAATACTTGTGTTGAGTTGGCAAGTCCCATAGCATGCACGTATGGTAAAAGTTGTGTGACAAATTTGTTGCATGAGGTGCTCTTTTAATTGTCTTCCTTATGAGTGGAGGTCGGGATCGCGATGGTTAACTCCTACCAACCCTTCCCCTAGGAGCATGCGTAGTAGTACTTTGCTTCAAGGGAAAGTAGACTTTTGCAATAAGTATATGAGTTCTTTATGACCAATGTGAGTCCATGGATATACGCACACTCACCCTTCCACTTTGCTAGCCTCTATTGTGCCGCGCAACTTTCGCCGGTATAATGCACCCATTATTTACCTTCCTCAAAACAGCCACCATACCTACCTATTAGGGCATTTCCATAGCCATTCCGAGATATATTGCCATGCAAATTTCCACCGTTCCGTTATTATGACATGCTCCATCATTGTCATATTGCTCTTTGCATGATCATGTAGTTGACATCGTATTTGTGGCAAGGCCACCCTCATAATTTCCTACATGTCACTCTTGATTCATTGCATATCCTAGTACAACGCCGGAGGCATTCATATAGAGTGATATTTTGTTCTAAGTGTTGAGTTGTAATTCTCGAGTTGTAAATTAATAAAAGTGTGATGATCTTCATTATTAGAGCATTGTCCCAAGTGAGGAAAGGATGATGAAGACTATGATTCCCCCACAAGTCAGGATGAGACTTTGGACTTTAAAAAAAGAAAAAAAAAAGAGGCCAAAGATCCCACCCAAAAAAAAGAAAGGCCAAATAAAAAAAGGAGAAAGGCCAAATAAAAAAATAAAAAAATGAGAGAAAAAGAGAGAAGGGACGATGCTACTATCCCTTTTCCACATTGTGCTTCAATATAGCACCATTATCTTCATGATAAAGAGTCTCTTGTGTTGTCACTTTCATATACTAGTGGGAATTTTTCATTATAGAACTTGGCTTGTATATTCCAATGATGGGCTTCCTCAAAATGCCCTGGGTCTTCGTGACCAAGCGAGTTGGATGCACACCCACTTAGTTTCCTTTGTTGAGCTTTCATACATTTATAGCTCTAGTGCATCCGTTGCATGGCAATCCCTACTCACTCACATTGATATCTATTGATGGGCATATCCATATCCCATTGATACGCCTAGTTGATGTGAGACCATCTTCTCCCTTTTTTTGTCCTCACAACCACCACCATATATCACCATAGTGCTATGTCCATGGCTTGCGCTCATGTATTGCGTAAGAGTTGAAAAAGCTGAAGCACGTTAAAAAGTATGAACCAATTGCTTGGATGGAACTAGGGTTGTGCATGATGGGAGTATTTTGTGTAATGAAAATTAAGCATGGCTTAACTATATGAATTTGTAGGGATAAGCTTTCTTTGGCTATGCTATTTTGATAGGACATGATTATTTGTTAGTATGCTTCGAAGTATTACTATTCTTTATGTTTTATAAGCTTTTATCTTGAATCATTTGGATCTGAACAATCATGCCACAATAAAGAAAATTACATTGAGAATTATGCTAGGTAGCATTCCACATCAAAAATTCTGTTTTTATCATTTACCTACTCGAGGACGAGCAGGAATTAAGCTTGGGGATGCTTGATACGTCTCCAACGTATCTATAATTTTTGATTGTTCCATGCTATTATATTACCTGTTTTGGATGTTTATGGGCATTACTTTACAATTTTATATCATTTTTGGGACTAACCTACTAACCGGAGACCCAGCCCGTATTGCTGTTTTTTTTGCCTATTTCAGTGTTTCGAAGAAAAGAAATAGCAAACGAAGTCCAAACGGAATGAAACCTTTGGGAGCGGTCTTTTTGGAACAAACGTGATCCAGAGGACTTGGAGTGCAAGTCAAGAAGCAATCGAGGAGGCCACGAGGGTGGAGGGTGCACGCCCCCCTATCTCGTGGGCCCCTCGGGAGTCCACCGACCTACTTCTTACTCCTATATATACCTACGTACCCCGAGAACATTAGAGGCGACCACGAAAAACTATTTCCAGCACCGTAACCTTCTGTATCCGCGAGATCCCATCTTGGAGCCTTCGTCGGTGCTCCGTCGGAGGGGGAATCCACCACGGAGGGCTTCTACATCAACACCATAGCCTCTCCGATGAGTTTTGAGTAGTTTACCACAGACCTTCGCATCCATAGTTATTAGCTAGATGGCTTCTTCTCTCTCTTTGGATCTCAATACCATGTTCTCCTTGATCTTCTTGGAGATCTATTCGATGTAACTCTTTTTGCGGTGTGTTTGTCGAGATCCGATGAATTGTGGATTTATGATCAAGTTTATCTATGAGAAATATTTGAATCTCCTTTGAATTCTTTTATGTGTGATTAAGTTATCTTTGCAAGTCTCTTCGAATTATCAGTTTGGTTTGGCCTACTAGATTGATCTTTCTTGCAAAGGGAGAAGTGCTTGGCTTTGGGTTCAATCTTGCGGCGTACTTTCCCAGTGACAGCAGGGGCAGCAATGCACGTATTGTATTGTTGCCATCAAGGATAAAAAGATGGGGTTTATATCATATTGCATGAGTTTATCCCTCTACATCATGTCATCTTTCTTAATGTGTTACTCTGTTCTTTATGAACTTAATACTATAGATGCATGCTGGATAGCGGTTGATGTGTGGAGTAATAGTTGTAGATGCAGGCAGGAGTCGGTTTACTTGTCACGGATGTGATGCCTATATACATGATCATGCCTAGATAATCTCATAATTATTCGCTTTTCTATCGATTGCTCAACAGTAATTTGTTCACCCGCCGTAATATTTATGCTATCTTGAGAGAAGCCACTAGTGAAACCTATGGCCCCCTGGTCTATCTTTTATCATATAAGCTTTCAATCTACTTTTATTTGCATCTTTACTTTTCCAATCTATATCATAAAATACCAAAAATATATTTATCCTATCATATTATCTCTATCAGATCTCACTTTCGCAAGTGGTCGTGAAGGGATTGACAACCCCTTTATTGTGTTGGTTACGAGTTCTTGTTTGTTTGTGTAGGTGCGTGGGACTTTTGACGAGCCTCCTACTGGATTGATACCTTGGTTCTCAAAAACTGAGGGAAATACTTACGCTACTATTTCTGCATCACCCTTTCCTCTTCAAGGAAAACCAACGCAAGCTCAAGACATAGCATTAAATTCAAGTTATTTGTGTTTTCACTTAGAGATCGTGCTAAAACTTGGTTTTCGTCTTTGCCTAAAAATAGTATTTATTCATGGAATAAGTGCAAAGATGCTTTTATCTCTAAGTATTTTCCTCCCGCTAAGATCATCTCTCTTAGAAACGATATTATGAATTTTAAGCAACTTGATCATGAACATGTTGCACAAGCTTGGGAGAGAATGAAATTAATGATTCGCAATTGCCCTACACATGGATTGAATTTATGGATGATCATACAAAATTTTCATGCCGGATTGAATTTTGCTTCTAGAAATCTTTTAGATTCGGCCGTGGGAGGCACTTTTATGGAAATCACTTTAGAAGAAGCTACTAAACTGCTAGATAATATTATGGTTAATTATTCTCAATGGCACACCGAAAGATCTACTAGTAAAAAGGTTCATGCGATATAAGAGATTAATATTTTGAGTGGAAAGATGGATGAACTTATGAAATTGTTTGCTAATAAGAGTGCTCCGATTGATCCTAATGATATGCCTTTGTCTACTTTGATTGAGAACAATAATGAATCTATGGATGTGAATTTAGTTGGTAGGAATAATTTTGGTAACAATGTGTATAGAGGAAACTTTAATCCTAGGCCATTTCCTAGTAATTCCTCTAATAATTATGGTAATTCCTACAACAACTCTTATGGAAATTTTAATAAGATGCCCTCTGATTTTGAGAATAGTGTAAAATTTATGATCTCTCAAAAGAATTTCAATGCTTTGCTTGAAGAAAAATTGCTTAAAGTTGATGAATTGGCTAGAAACGTGGATAGAATTTCTCTTGATGTTGATTCTTTGAAACTTAGATCTATTCCACCTAAGCATGATATCAATGAGTCTCTCAAAGCCATGAGAATTTCCATTGATGAATGTAAAGAAAGAACCACTAACATGCGTGCTAAGAAAGATTGCTTTGTAAGAGCGTGTTCTTATAGTTTTCATGATAATAATGATGAAGATCTAAAAGTGATTGATGTCTCTTCCAATTATTAGTTTGGTTTGGCCTACTAGATCGATCTTTCTTGCAATGGCAGAAGTGCTTAGCTTTGGGTTCAATCTTGCAGTGTCCTTTCCCAGTGACAGCAGGGGCAGCAAGGCACGTATTGTATTGTTGCTATCGAGGATAAAAAGTTGGGGTTTATATCATATTTCTTGAGTTTATCCCTCTACATCATGTCATCTTGCCTAATGCGTTACTCTGTTCTTATGAACTTAATACTCTAGATGCATGCTAGATAGCGGTCGATGTGTGGAGTAATAGTAGTAGATGCAGGCAGGAGTCGGTCTACTTGTCGCGGACGTGATGCCTATATACATGATCATGCCTAGATATTCTCATAACTATGCACTTTTCTATCAATTGCTCGACAGTAATCTGTTCACCCACCGTAATACTTATGCTATCTTGAGAGAAGCCACTAGTGAAACCTATGGCCTCCGGGTCTATCTTCAGTCATATAAGTTTCCGATCTACTTTATTTTGCAATCTTTACTTTCCAATCTATATCATAAAAATACCAAAAATATTTATCTTATCTTATTATCTCTATCAGATCTCACTTTCGCAAGTGGTCGTGAAGGGATTGACAACCCCTTTATCGCGTTGGTTGCGAGGTTCTTGTTTGTTTGTGTAGGTACGACGGACTTGCGTGGAGCCTCCTACTGGATTGATACCTTGGTTATCAAAATCTGAGGGAAATACTTACGCTACTTTGCTTCATCACCCTTTCCTCTTCAAGGGAAAACCAACGCAGTGCTCAAGAGGTAGCAACGCCACCTAGAACATCACAGCGTAATGGTGTGTCCGAACATCGTAACCATACTTTATTGGATATGGTGCGATCTATTATGTCTCTTACTGATTTACCGGTATCGTTGCGGGGTTATGCTTTAGAGACGGCTGCATTCACTTTAAATAGGGCACCATCAAAATCCGTTGAGACGACGCCTTATGAACTGTTGTTTGGCAAGAAACCAAAGTTGTCGTTTCTTAAAGTTTGGGACTGCGATGCTTATGTGAAAAAGCTTCAACCAGATAAGCTTGAACCCAAATCGGAGAAATGCGTCTTCATAGGATACCCAAATGAAATTGTTGGGTACACCTTCTATCACAGATCCGAAGGCAAGATATTTGTTGCTAAGAATGGATCCTTTCTAGATAAGGAGTTTCTCTCGAAAGAAGTGAGTGGGAGGAAAGTAGAACTTGATGAGGTAATTGTACCTTCTCCCGAATTGGAAAGTAGTTCATCACAGAAATTAGTTCCAGTGATTCCTGCACCAATTAGTGAGGAAGCTAATGATGATGATCATGAAAATTCAGATCAAGTTACTACCAAACCTTGTAGATCTTCCAGAGTACGGTCTGCACCAGAGTGGTATGGTAATCCTGTTCTGGAAGTCATGTTACTAGACCATGATGAACCTACGAACTATGAGGAAGCGATGATGAGCCTAGATTTCGTGAAATGGCTTGAGGCCATGAAATCTGAGATGGGATCCATGTATGAGAACAAAGTGTGGACTTTGGTGGACTTGCCCAATGATCGGCAAGCCATAGAAAATAAATGGATCTTCAAGAAGAAGACTGATGCTCACGGTAATGTTACTGTCTACAAAGCTCGACTTGTTGCGAAAGGTTTTCGACAAGTTCAAGGAGTTGACTATGATGAGACCTTCTCACCCATAGAAATGCTTAAGTCTGTCCGAATCATGTTAGCAATTGCCGCATTTTATGATTATGAAATTTGGAAGATGGATGTCAAAATTACATTCCTTAATGGATTTCTTGAAGAAGAGTTGTATATGATGCAACCAGAAGGTTTTGTCGATCCAAAGGGTACTAACAATGTGTATGGTTTTATAGGGTGATCCATTTATGGGCTGGTGCAAGCCTCTCGGAGTTGTAATAAACGCTTTGATAGTGTGATCAAAGCATATGGTTTTATATAGACTTTTGGAGAAGCCTGTATTTACAAGAAAGTGAGTGGGGGCTCTATAGCATTTCTAATATTATATATGGATGACATATTGTTGATTGGAAATGATGCAGAATTTCTAGACAGCATAAAAGGATACTTGAATAAGAGTTTTTCAATGAAAGACCTCGGTGAAGCTGCTTACATATTGGGCATCAAGATATATAGAGATAGATCGAGACGCTTAATTGGAATTCACAAAGCACATACCTTGATAAAGTTTTGAAGAAGTTCAAAATGGATTAGTCAAAGAAAGGGTTCTTGCCTGTGTTACAAGGTGTGAAGTTGAGTCGGACTCAATGCCCGACCACTTCAGAAGATAGAGATAAAATGAAAGTCATTCCCTATGCCTCAGCCATAGGCTCTATCATGTATGCAATGTTGTGTACCAGACATGATGTGTGCCTTGCTATAAGTATAGCAGGGAGGTACCAAAGTAATCCAAGAGTGGAGCAGTGTACAGCGGTCAAGAACATCCTGAAATACCTGAAAAGGACTAAGGATATGTTTCTCATTTATGGAGGTGACAAAGAGCTCGTCGTAAATGGTTACGTCGATGCAAGCTTTGACACTGATCCGGATGACTCAAAGTCACAATCCTGATACGTATTTATATTGAATGGTGGAGCTGTCAGTTGGTGCAGTTCCAAGAAGAGCGTCGTGGCGGGATCTATGTGTGAAGCGGAGTACATAGTTGCTTCGGAAGCAGCAAATGAAGGAGTCTGGATGAAGGAGTTCATATCTGATCTAGGTGTAATACCTAGTGCATCGGGTCCAATGAAAATCTTTTGTGACAATACTGGTTCAATTGCCTTGGCAAAGGAATCCAGATTTCACAAGAGAACCAAACACGTCAAGAGACGCTTCAATTCCATCCGGCATCAATTCCCGGAGGGAGACATAGAGATTTGCAAAATACATACGGATCTGAATGTTGCAGACTCATTGACTAAACCTCTTCCACGAGCAAAACATGATCAGCACCAAGACTCCATGGGCGTTAGAATCATTACTCTGTAATCTAGATTATTGACTCTAGTGCAAGTGGGAGACTGAAGTGTTGGGGAACGCGGTAATTTCAAAAAAAATCCTACGATCATGCAAGATCTATCTAGGTGATGCATAGCAACAAGAGGGGGGAGTGTGTCCATGTACCCTCGTAGACCGAAAGCGGAAGCGTTTCAATAACGCGGTTGATGTAGTCGAACTTCTTCGCGATCCAACCGATCAAGTACCAAACATACGACACCTCCGAATTCAGCACACGTCTAGCTCTATGAGGTCCCTTGTGCTCTTGATCCAGTTGAGGATGAGGGTGAGTTCTGTTAGCACTACGGCGTGGCGACGGTGATAATGATGCTATCGGTGCAGGGCTTCGCCTAAGTACTATGATGGTATGATCGAGGTGTGTAACTGTGGAGGGGGGCATCACACACGGTTAAGAGAAACTTATGTGTTCTAGGGTGCCCCCATGCCCCCGTATATAAAGGAGCAAGGGGGGAGGCCGGCTGGCCCCTAGGGCGCGCCCCAAGAGAGGAGTCCTACTAGGACTAGTAGTCCTAGTAGGATCCCACCACAAGGGAGAGAGGGGGAAGGAAGGAGAGGGAGAGGGAGTAGGAAAGGGGGGCGCCGCCTCCCCTTCCCTTATCCTATTCGGACTCCAATGGGGGCGGGCGCGGCCTGCCCTAGCTGCCCTCTTCTCTCTCTACTAAGGCCCATGGTGGCCCATTAGTTCCCCGGGGGGTTCCGGTAACCCCTCTGGCACTCCGGTTTTATCCTAAACTTCCCGGAACTCTTCCGATGTCCGAATAACATGGTCCAATATATCAATCTTTATGTCTCAACATTTCAAGACTCCTCGTCACGTCCGTGATCTCATCTGGGACTCTGAACAAACTTCGATCATCAAAAACACATAACCCATAATACATATCGTCATCGAACGTTAAGCGTGCGGACCTTACGGGTTCGAGAACTATGTAGACATGACCGAGACACATCTCCGGTAAATAACCAATAGCGGAACCTAGATGCTCATATTGGCTCCTACATATTCTACGAAGATCATTATCGGTCAAACCGCATAACAACATATGTTGTTCCCTTTGTCATCAGTATGTTACTTGCCCAAGATTCGATCGTCGGTATCATCATACCTAGTTCAATCTCGTTACTGGCAAGTCTCTTTACTCATTCCGTAATACTTCATCCCGTAACTAACTCATTAGTCACATTGCTTGCAAGGCTTATAGTGATGAGCATTACCGAGAGGGCCCAGAGATACCTCTCCGAAACACGGAGTGACAAATCCTAATCTCGATCTACGCCAACCCAACAAACACCTTCGGAGACACCTATAGAGCATCTTTATAATCACCCATTTACGTTGTGACGTTTGAATGCACACAAGGTGTTCCTCCGGTATTTGGGAGTTGCATAATCTCATAGTCTAAGGAACATGTATAAATCATGAAGAAAGCGGTAGCAATGAAACCGTAACGATCATAATGCTAAGCTAACGGATGGTTCATGTCCATCACATCATTCTCCTAATTATGTGATCCCGTTCATCAAATGACAACACATGTCTATGGTTAGGAAACATAACCATCTTTGATTAACGAGCTAGTGAAGTAGAGGCATACTAGGGACAATATGTTTTGTCTATGTATTCACACATGTTCTAAGTTTCCGGTTAATACAATTATAGAATGAATAATAAACATTTATCATGAAATAAGGAAATAAATAATAACTTTATTATTGCCTCTAGGGCATATTTCCTTCAGTTTCCCAATTGCACTAGAGTCAATAATCTAGATTACAAAGTAATGATTCTAACACCCATGGAGGTTTGGTGATGATCATGTTTAGCTCATGGAAGAGGCTTAGTCAACGGGTCTGCAACATTCAGATCTGTATGTATCTTGCAAATCTCTATGGCCCCTTCCAAGACTTGATGACGGATGGAATTGAAGCGTCTCTTGATGTGCTTGGTTCTCTTGTGAAATCTGGATTCCTTTGCCAAGGCAATTGCACCAGTATTGTCACAAAAGATTTTCATTGGACCCAATGCACTAGGTATGACACCTAGATCGGATATGAAATCCTTCATCCAGACTCCTTCATTTGCTTAACATTCTCGAACCCGTAGGGTCCGCATGCTTAACGTTCGATGACGATTTGTATTATGAGTTATGTGATTTGATGACTAAAGTTTATACGGAGACCCGGATGAGATCACGGACATGACGAGGAGTCTCAAAATGGTCGAGACATAAAGATTGATATATTGGACCATGTTATTCGGACACCGGAAGAGTTCTGAATGGTACCGGGTAAAAACGGAGTGCCAGAGGGGTTATAGGAACCCCCTGGGGAAGCAATGGGCCATCATGGGCCATAGGGGAGAGAGAGGACAGCCCACATAGGGGATCCCCCCCCCATGGGCAGTCCAAATAGTACTATGGGAGGGGGCGCGGCCCCCTATCCCTCTCCCTCTCCCTCTCCCTTCCTTCCTTCCCCCTTCCACGAAGTGGAATCCTACTAGGACTTGGAGTCCTAGTAGGACTCCCTCCTCTTGGCGCGTCCTACAGGGTCGGCCGGCCTCCCCCTCTCCTCCTTTATATACGGGGGCAGGGGGCACCCCAAGATATAACAGTCATTCTCTTATTCGTGTGCAGTGCCCCCCTCCACAGTTTATCACCTCGGTCATATCGTCGTAATGCTTAGGCGAAGCCCTACGCCCGTAACATCATTATCACCGTCGCCACGCTGTCGTGCTGATGGAACTCTCCCTTGTCCACAACTGGATTGAGAGCTCGAGGGACATCATCATGCTGAACGTGTGCTGAACACGGAGGTGTCGTACGTTCGATACTTGGATCGGTTGGATCGTGAAGACGTTCGACTACATAAACCGTGTTACTAAACGCTTTCGCTTTCGGTCTATGAGGGTACGTAGACACACTCTCTCGTATCATTGCTATGCATCTCCTAGATAGAACTTGCGTGATCGTAGGAAATTTTTTGAATTACTATGTTCCCCAACATGAATATGACCGGAGGCGTAAACTGTGCCGCACGCAGCTACCAATCATTGGAGTGTGTTCTAGGCGCCTCCCCCTTCATATATATAGGTGGGAGGGAGAGGGGGCAGCCAAGGGGGCGCCCAAGTAGGAGGAATCCTACTTGGGGCCCTAATCCTATTCGCCCCCCCCCTACCATAATTCCCGAAGGGGGGAGAGAAGGAAGGGGGAGGCTGAATCCCTCCCCTTCCTTTCTCTCTTCTCCTCCCCCCTATGAAGGTGAACATGGGGCGCGCTAGCCGCTGTCGGGGAAGCTGATCCACGAACACCTATGGGACCGGCGGACCGGGCCCCTTTCGGTTCGACGGGGGGCGGAGATCGCACGAAGAGCAGATCGAGGCGAAGAACACGAGCAGTTTACCCAGCTTTGGAGCTCTCCGGAGAGATAATACTCCTACTGCTGCATGTCTGAGTGTATTCAGTTCTTGCTCGGGAGCACTGAGTGCTACAGTACACACTAGCTGCTAACGAGACCGAGCGTGAATGTTTTTCTGCCTTCCCTCCCCCCTCTACGTTGCGCATGGGCCTCCTTTTATATGCTAAAGGGGTCTCCGATAGGTGGCAACGTAGACAAGGGTAAAAATGGAAAAGGAATTGCGGTTGGTACAACTACCTGTACAGTGTATCATACCTAACCCTGACGGCAGGGGACAAAGGCATTAAATGCCTATCTACGTCGCCCAAATAGTGCAAACAGGGACCGTCAGGGACGCCACCGCTCACCATGATGGCAATCTTGTCAGCGTCGCTTGCCACCGCGCACCGCTGGCTGCACAGCCTCTTGCCACGCGCGCCTGGAAAGGCCCCAGGGCGACACGTTGGTGGATGTGCTGGAGCGCAGGTACCGAGTGGTAGCTTGCCACGGCAAGCGCTTTGCCGCGGTCGTTGTCTTATCGCATCCGGAAGATTGTCGCTCACCGGGCCTCGCCGGGACGGGTGGCGCGTCACGGCAAGTTCCTTGAGATGCCTTGGTTGGCCTTCCCGGCAAGCTCCTCTTGCCAGGGCCTTGTCTCCTTGGCTTGAATGCCTTGGTTGGCCTTCCCGGCAAGCTCCTCTTGCCGGGGCCTTATCTCCTTGGCTTGAATACTTTGTTCTTGAATGGCTCCACAGGAACCACGGAGGACCTTGGCGGTCACCCGGCAAGCCTTGCCGCGGGGTGCTGCAACTGCCCGTGCACAAGTTCGGGACACTAGGGTACCCCTACTCTAGTACACCGACAGGAGCCCCCGGGCCTGGGCCACACACGGTGCCGAGCGCTGTTGGGCCAGGCCCAAAACAGGGCACGGGCACACACGGCCTGGGTTACACCGTATCTCACTCTGTATCCTCCGCGCCCTCCATCGCCACCGGCACCACCAACGCCGTCAATCTCTCTCACCACCTCCATCATGGCTCCGAAAGCCGGGAAGGTTGTGAAGTCGGCCGAGGCCCAGCGGCTCACGACCGGCGGACCGAGGGTCTCGTGGATGTTGCCGCAGCCATCGACGGGGAGCTGGCGCAGCTGGGGATGGAGGATCTCGGGTATTCCTCCGATGAGCACCTCCAACCCAGCGCCAAGCTCAGCTTGTTCTTCAAAGGCGTGGCGACGGCCCTCCAGCGACTCCGGGAGAAGATCCCAAAGCAGCTGGCCGACGAGTCGCGCAAAATCTGTGTGGGAGCTCTTCAAAAGGTGTTGGTGAAGGTGGCCTTCCGCAACCCAGGCCTCAACCTCACCAACGTCCTCAGGACCTTGCCGCCGGATGCTGATCTGGAAGCGCTCAAGACCCTTGTTGCACCCATTGTGGACAAGGTGAGCGGGATCAAGAGGGTTGAGGGCGATCGCGTAGATTAGGCCGCCCGTTTTCTCTTTTTCTTGTCGTTGCTGGTCATGTTATGAGAACAATCTGTTAGAGCTGCGACAAGCTATCTTATAATATGATTCTATTTTGGGTAGCGATTGCTATGTTATTTCCTTTACTTGATTCCTTCCTTTGTATGTTCTTGCCCTACGCTTTTAGGGAACTTGTCGGCGCAGGCACCTTAGCCGTGAGCGCTGAGTGCGGGACGTCAGCAGCCTGCTGGCGGTGCCGCTACCGACAAGAAACCTTGTCGCAACTAGTCGCAGCTCACTTAAGTTGTTGAGCGGACTCGAAACAAAGTAAGGGCGCAACTAGCTACGAGTTGGTTCCTCCGCGCACAGGTTTTCCATACAAAGCACGGTCGTTCGAGGAAGATACCTTAAAAAATTTAAAACTGATTGCTCAAACTTTAGCAACTTAGCTTTTCTGTCGTTTGCTTCCCAGTAAGGCGAAACTTCCTCGAACGACGCTTGGTCCACACCATTATCTTCTCCTTTCCCCCCAGCAAACTTGTGGGCGAGGGAACCTTCCCTTCTTTGAGAAAGAGAAAGGAGAGAAAATAAAGATATGGAGCCTTACGGCTCGTTATTGCTTACCGGGGGTAGGCGCTGCACAAAATGTCAGATGATGCATGCAAAGAAAAGTAGAAAGCATGAAATTGACAAGATGTCGGAGCACATGAGCTTTACTTACGCACGGGGTCTGCACCCGGCTTCGTACAAAGGATTACATGCAACATCGGCAAGACTTGTACGAAAGGTGGTTGCCGGAACGGGTTCCGGCAACCGCGCCTTACGAGTAAAACTTACGAAGATGCTCAATGTTCCAGGAGTTGCTCACCGGAATGCCATCTTCGGTCTCAAGGCGGACAGCGCCAGGCCTAGTGACTCGTTTCACCCGGTAAGGGCCTTCCCACTTCGGCGTCAACTTGTTGGAATTCTTGGTGGACTGAACGCGCCGAAGAACAAGGTCGCCTTCCTCGAGACTTCTGGCATTAACTTTGCGGCTATGGTAGCGGCACAAAGCTTGCTGGTATCGAGCAGCTCGTACAGCGGCCTGAAGATGGTCCTCCTCAAGGAGCAGCGCGTCATCTTGTCGCAACTGCTCTTGCTCAAGCTCATCATAAGCGAGCACTCGAGATGACCCGTATACGAGTTCCGTGGGGAGAACTGCCTCTGCTCCATAGACTAGAGCGAAAGGTGTCTGGCCAGTGGCTCGATTTGGCGTCATCCTGATCGACCAAAGAACCACCGGCAGCTCCTCAATCCAGTTCTTTCCGCACTTGCGCAGCCTGTCGAAAGTCCTGGTCTTGAGCCCGCGCAGCACTTCAGCATTCGCCCTCTCCGCTTGGCCGTTACTTCTCGAATGGCAACAGAAGCGAAGCAGACCTTGGCGCCAAGATCTTGGATGTACTGCATGAAGGTGCGGCTCGTGAATTGCGTGCCGTTGTCGGTGATGATCCTGTTAGGGATCCCGAAGCGGCAAACAATCGACCTGAAGAACTTGACTGCTGACTGTGCTGTCACCTTCCTCACTGCTTCCACTTCCGGCCACTTTGTGAACTTGTCGATTGCAACGTACAAGTACTCAAAGCCCCCGACAGCTCGGGGAAAGGGGCCGAGGATGTCGAGCCCCCAGACCGAAAATGGCCAGGATAAAGGGACCGTCTGGAGAGCTTGAGCTGGCTGGTGTATCTGCTTGGAATGGAACTGGCACGCTTCACACTTGGTTACTTGTGCAGTTGCATCCTGGAGGGCTGTCGGCCAAAAGAAACCTTGCCAGAACGCTTTGCCGGCAAGTGCTTTTGCGCCAATGTGGTGACCACATATGCCTCCATGTATCTCTGCCAACAGCTTTTGTCCGTCTTCCCGGTGAATACACTTCAATTTCACGTCGTTGAGTCTTCTTTTGTACAGTGTGTTGTCGACAAACTGGTACATACTTGACTACCGGGCTACTCTTTCCGCTTCTTCTTGCTCTTCGGGAAGTTCTCCTGTCTGAAGGAAACGGACAATCTGCTGTGCCCATGCTGGAGCTTGCGGCTCGACAACAAGGACTAAAGGCACATCTGCTGCTGCGGGAACATCCGCTTCTACGGTGAGAATCTGTGGCTCAGCCGGAGCTTGACGTTCCCCGGCAAGCTTGCCGGAGCAAAACTTGTCGGGATCGTCTGCTTCAATGGAACAAACCCTAGGGCTTGCCGGAGCAGACTGCTCCTCAGCACCCTTGGTGTTGATCTTGAGGACCTTCTTGGCGGCGGCTTCGGGGAGCTTTGCCGGAAAATAGTCACCAGAAATCAACTTCCTCTTCTTGCTTTGTCCCGCTTCTGGTTTTTCTTTGCCGGGGCAGCCCCCTCACTATCAGATCCTCCTGCTTCTGTATTCTCTCCGGGGAGTTTCCTCCCTTCCTCAGCACGTGCACACTTGTTGGCCAGGGCATATAGCTCACTGACGTCTCTGATCTTGCACATCGCCATCTCCTCCCGCATCCTGCGGTTTCGCACGTTCTGATGGAACGCGCTGATTACCGTGGCAGGGTGGACATCTGGGATGTTGTGCTATACGCGGCTGAATCTCTGAATGTACTTGCGCAGGGGCTCTCCTTCCTTCTGGGCGAGCAGATGAAGGTCGCTCTCTTGGCCATGAGGCTTGTGGCCGCCTGTAAAGGCACCGACAAACTGATGGCATAGGTCTGCCCAGGAGGATATGGAGTTGTTCGGCAAGTGCATGAGCCAGGATCTGACATTGGGCTTGAGCACCAGCGGGAAGTAGTTGGCCAGGATCTTGTCATCCCGCCCCCCGGCAGCTTGCACCGCGATGGTGTAGATGCTGAGGAACTCCGACGGATGCGACTTGCCGTCGTACTTCTCTGGTACGTCTGGCTTGAAATTCTTCATGCTGGGCCACTGGACTTGCCGCAGCTCACGAGTGAACGCAGGGCAACCTACCACATACGGCAAGTCTCCTGGTTCCCCTGGTGCATGCATGTCGACAGAGGGCCCAGCGCGCTGGTCCGATTGACGTCGCGCTTCTCTTCGGCGCTCGATGCGAGTTCGAGCGTCTTCTTGCTGTCGTTCGTGAAGAACTTGGCGCTGATCGCGACGAGCTCGTGGATCTGATGATGCGGTGGAGTCGTTGTCGAGGTGGATCCGGCGAGTCGGCGATCTTGGCCTTCGGGGTGGAGAGTGCATGGTGGTTGCACCCCCACCGGTTTCGTCGCCATCGGCTCGTGCCCGGCAGTCCTGCCGCGGCAGCGATGTACTCGGCTGCCGCGGAGTGTCGCCGTTGCCGAAGCCGATGAGACTCTGAATGGTGGCCCTCCATTCATCGATCTTGTCTACCGTTGGAGGGTAATCCAGGAGCAGTTGAGCTCGCGCCAAAGCTTCTGTTGGAGTGGTGGGCGGCAGTGGCGAACGGTGCGAGGAGCGGGATATGCCCGGACTCCTAACTATGTTAGAAGGAGCAGTATCCCGTCCAGGCGACCGTGTCTCGCTCGTGCCAGCATGTTGGCGTGCACGCTGGTCTTGAGCACCCCGAGATCCACCAGCTCGATCTTGGTCCAACGAACGTATGGCCCTGCGAATACCATGACGTTGTCGGTCCTGCGCCTCCTGAGATGGGCGCGGTGCATGTACGGACACCGAGATCTGCGCAGCCTTGTCCTTGGACCTGGCAGCACCGTGAGCTCCCTCGTCGATGCTCGTTCTTCCGCCGGCGTCTACCCCACCACCCGTTTGCTCCGGTGGTGGGATCGACGTGGACGGAACAGCTGCCGCCGAAGCCTTCTTCTTCGGTGGCATGTCGATGAAGAAGATGAAGATCCAGCTCGTGTGAACGCCGGATCAGGTTCACACAACCTCAACGCCCCCTACCTGGCGCGCCAAAGATGTCGGGGAAGCTGATCCACGAACACCTATGGGACCGGCGGACCGGGCCCCTTTCGGTTCGGCGGGGGGCAGAGATCGCACGAAGAGCGGATCGAGGCGAAGCACACGAGCAGTTTACCCAGCTTCGGAGCTCTCCGGAGAGATAATACTCCTACTGCTGCATGTCTGAGTGTATTCAGTTCTTGCTCGGGAGCGCTGAGTGCTATAGTACACACTAGCTGCTAACGAGACCGAGCGTGAGTGTTTTTTTGCCTTCCCTCCCCCCTCTACGTTGCGCATGGGCCTCCTTTTATATGCTAAAGGGGTCTCCGACAGGTGGCAACGTAGACAAGGGTAAAAATGGAAAAGGAATTGCGGTTGGTACAACTACCTGTACAGTGTATCATACCTAACCCTGACGGCAGGGGACAAAGGCATTAAATGCCTGTCTACGTCGCCCAAATAGTGCAAAAAGGGACCGTCAGGGACACCACCGCTCGCCATGATGGCAATCTTGTCAGCGTTGCTTGCCACCGCGCACCGCTGGCTGCACAGCCTCTTGCCACGCGCGCCTGGAAAGGCCCCAGGGCGACACATTGGTGGATGTGCTGGAGCGCAGGTACAGAGTGGTAGCTTGCCGCGGCAAGCGCTTTGCCGCGGTCGTTGTCTTGTCGCGTCCGGAAGCTTGTCGCTCACCGGGCCTCGCCGGGACGCGTGGCGCGTCGCGGCAAGTTCCTTGAGATGCCTTGGTTGGCCTTCCCGGCAAGCTCCTCTTGTCGGGGCCTTGTCTCCTTGGCTTGAATGCCTTGGTTGGCCTTCCCGGCAAGCTCCTCTTGCCGGGGCCTTGTCTCCTTGGCTTGAATACTTTGTTCTTGAATGGCTCCACAGGAACCACGGAGGACCTTGGCGGTCACCCGGCAAGCCTTGCCGCGGGGTGCTGCAACTGCCCGTGCACAAGTTCGGGATACTAGGGTACCCCTACTCTAGTACACCGACAGCCGCTTAGGGGCTGGTTTGTCCCACTCTTGGCCCATTAGGCCCATGTAGTTGTTGGGGGGATGCCCGGAACCCCTTCCGGTGACCCGATATGTACCCGGTACCCCTGAAACATTTCCGGTGTCCAAATACCATCGTCCTATATATCAATCTTTACCTCTTGACCATTTCGAGACCCCTCGTCATGTCCGTGATCTCATCCGGGACTCTGAACAACATTCGGTCACCAAATCACATAACTCATATAATACAAAATCGTCATCGAACGTTAAGCATGCGGACCCTACGGGTTCGAGAACTATGTAGACATGACCGAGACACCTCTCTGGTCAATAACCAATAGCGGAACCTGGATGCTCATATTGGCTCCCACATATTCTATGAAGATCCTTATCGGTCGAACTGTTATGACAACATACGTTATTCCCTTTGTCATCAGTATGTTACTTGCCTGAGATTCGATCGTCGGTATCTTCATACCTAGTTCAATCTCGTTATCGGCAAGTCTCTTTACTCGTTCGGTAATGCATCATCCTGCAACTAACTAATTAGTTACTTTGCTTGCAAGGATTATTATGATGTGCATTACCGAGAGGGCCCAGAGATACCTCTCAGATACTCGGAGTGACAAATCCTAATCTCGATCTATGCCAACCCAACAAACACCTTCGGAGATACCTGTAGAGCATATTTATAATCACCCAGTTACGTTGTGACGTTTGATAGCACACAAGGTATTCCTCCAGTACCCGGGAGTTGCATAATCTCATAGTTGGAGGAATATGTATTTGACACGAAGAATGCAGTAGCAATAAAACTGAATGATCATAATGCTAAGCTAACGAATGGGTCTTGTCCATCACATCATTCTCCTAATGATGTGATCCCGTTCATCAAATGACAACACATGTCTATGGCTAGGAAACTTAACCATCTTTTATTAACGAGCTAGTCAAGTAGAGGCATACTAGGGACAGGGTGTTTTGTCTATGTATCCACACTTTGATCAAGTTTCCAATTAATATGATTCTAGCATGAATAATAAACATTTATCATGAATAAGAATATATATATATATATATAATAACTTTATTATTGCCTCTAGGGCATATTTCCTTCAGTCTCCGACTTGCACTAGAGTCAATAATCTAGATTACATTGTAATGATTCTAACACCCATGGAGTCTTGGTGTTGATCATGTTTTGTTTGTGGAATAGGTTTAGTCAATGGGTCGGCCACATTCAGATCCATATGTATTTTCCAAATCTCTATGTCTCCCTCCTTAACTAGATCACGGATGAAGTTGAAGCATCTCTTGATGTGTTTGGTCTTTTTTGAAATATGGATTCCTTAGCTAAGGCAATTGCTCCAATACTATCACAAAAGATTTTCAATTGACCCGATGCACTAGGTATTACACCTAGATCGGATATGAACTCCTTCATCTAGACTCCTTCATTTGTTGCTTTCAAAGCAGCTATGTACTCATCTTCACACGTAGATCCCGCCACGACGCTTTGCTTAGAACTGCACCAACTGACAGCTCCACCATTCAATATAAATATGTATCTGGTTTGTAGCTTAGAGTCATCCGGATCAGTGTCAAAGCTAGCATCGACGTAACCATTTATAACGAGCTCTTTTTCACCTCCATAAACGATAAACATATCATTAGTCCTTTTCAGGTACTTCAGGATGTTCTTGACCGCTGTCGAATGATCCACTCCTGGATTACTTTGGTACCTCCCTGATAAACTTAGCAAGGCATACATTAGGTCTGGTACACATCATGGCATACATGATAGGACCTATGGTTGAGGCATAGGGAATGACTTTCATTTTCTCTCTATCTTCTGTAGTGGTCGGGCATTGAGTCTGACTCAACTTCACACCTTGTAACACAGGCAAGAACCATTTCTTTGACTGATCCGTTTTGAACGTCTTCAAAACTTTATCAAGGTATGTGCTTTGTGAAAGTCCTATTAAGCTCTTGATCTATCTCTAAAGATCTTGATGCCCAATATATAAGCAGCTTCACTAAGGTCTTTCACTGAAAAACTTTTATTCAAGTATCCTTTTATGATATCCAGAAATTCTACATTATTTCCAATCAACAATATGTCATCCACATATAATATTAGAAATGCTACATTGCTCCCACTCACTTTCTTGTAAATACAGGCTTCTCCGAAAGTCCGTATAAAACCATATGCTTTGATCACCTCATCAAAGCGTATATTCCAACTCCGAGATGTTTGCACCAGTCCATAAATGGATCCCTGGAGCTTGCACACTTTGTTAGCACCTTTAGGATAGACAAAACATTCTGGTTGCATCATATACAACTATTCTTTAAGAAATCCATTAAGGAATGCAGTTTTGACGTCCATTTGCCAGATTTCATAATCATAAAATGCGGCAATTGCTAACATGATTCGGAGAGACTTAAGCATCGCTACGGGTGAGAAAGTCTCATCGTAGTCAACTCCTTTAACTTGGCGAAAACCTTTTGCGACAAGTCGAGATTTATAGACAGTAACATTACCATCAGTGTCAGTCTTCTTCTTGAAGATCCATTTATTCTCTATGGGTTGCCGATCATCATGCAAATCCACCAAAGTCCACACTTTGTTCTCATACGTAGATCCTATCTCAGATTTCATGGCCTCAAGCTATTTATCGGAATTTGGGATCATCATAGCTTTCTTTATAGTTCGTAGGTTCATCATGGTCAAGTAACATGACTTCCAGAATAGGATTGATGTACCACTTTTGTGTGGATCATGCTCTGGTTGACCTACGAGGTTCTGTAGTAACTTGATCTAAAGTTTCATGATCATTATCATTAGCTTCCTCTCTAGATGGTGTAGGCATCACGGGAACAGATTTCTCTGATGAGCTACTTTCCAAATTGAGAGAAGGTAAAATTACCTCATCAAGTTCTACTTTCCTCCCACTCACTTCTTTCGAGAGAAACTCCTTCTCTAGAAAGGTTCCATTCTTGGTAATGAAGATCTTGCCTTCGGATCTGTGGTAGAAGGTATAACCAATTGTTTCCTTAGGGTATCCTATGAAGACGCACTTCTCCGATTTGGGTTCGAGCTTATCAGGATGAAGCCTTTTGACATAAGTGCCACATTCCCAAACTTTCAGAAACGACAGCTTAGGTTTATTGCCAAACCACAGTTCATACGGTGTCGTCTCAACGGATATTGACAGTGTCCTTTTTAACATGAATGCATCTGTCTCTAATGCATAACCCCAAAATGATAGTGGTAAATCGGTAAGAGACATCATAGATCACACCATATCTAATAAAGTATGGTTACAACATTCGGACACACCATTACGCTGTGGTGTTCTAGGTGGCGTGAGTTGTGAAACTATTCCATATTGTTTTAAATGAAGGCCAAAATCGTAACTCAAATATTCACCTCCGCGACCAGATCATAGAAACTTTATTTTCTTATTACGATGATTCTCCACTTCACTCTGAAATTCTTTGAACTTTTCAAATGTTTCAAACTTGTGTTTCATTAAGTAGATATACCCATATCTGCTCAAATCATCTTCGAAGGTAAGAAAATAACGATACCCACCATGAGCATCAACACTCATCGGACTACATTAATCTGTATGTATTGTTTCCAATAAGTCAGTAGCTCGTTCCATTGTTCCGGAGAACGGAGTTTTAGTCATCTTGCCCATGAGGCACGGTTCGCAAGCACCAAGTGATTCATAATCAAGTGATTCCAAAAGTCCATCTGCATGGAGTTTCTTCATGCGCTTTACACCGATATGACCCAAACGATAGTGCCACAAATAAGTTGCACTATCATTATCCACTTTGCATCTTTTGGCTTCAATATTATGAATATGTGTATCACCACAATCGAGATTCAACAGAAATAGACCACTCTTCAAGAGTGCATGACCATAAAAGATATTACTCATATAAATAGAACAACCATTATTCTCTGATTTAAATGAATAACCGTCTCGCACTAAACAAGATTCAGATATAATGTTCATGCTCAACGTTGGCACCAAATAACAATTATTCAGGTCTAAAAGTAATCTTGAAGGTAGGTGTAGATGTAGCGTGTCTACGGCGATCACATCGACCTTGGAACCATTCCCGACGCGCATCGTTACCTTGTCCTTAGCCAATCTTCGTTTAATCCATAGTCCCTGTTTTGAGTTGCAAATATGAGCAACCGAACCGGTATCAAATACCCATGCACTACTACGAGCATTAGTAAGTTACACATCAATAACATGTATATCAAATATACCTTTGTTCACTTTGCCATCCTTCTTATCAGCCAAATACTTGGGGCAGTTCCGCTTCCAGTGACCAGTCCCTTTGCAGTAGAAGCACTTAGTTTCAAGCTTGGGTCCAACTTTGGGCTTCTTCCCTGGAGTGGCAACTTGCTTGCCATTCTTCTTGAAGTTCCCCTTCTTTCCCTTGCCCCTTTTCTTGAAACTAGTGGTCTTGTTAACCATCAACACTTGATGCTCCTTCTTGATTTCTACCTCCACAGCTTTGAGCATTGCGAAGAGCTCAGGAATAGTCTTTTCCATCCCTTGCATATTATAATTCATCACGAAGCCTTTGTAGCTTGGTGGAAGTGATTTAAGAACTCTGTCAGTGACACAATCATCTGGAAAATTAACTCCCATCTGAGTCAAGTTATTATGATATCCAGACATTCTGAGTATGTGTTCACTGACAGAACTGTTCTCCTCTATCTTGCAGCTATAGAACTTGTTGGAGACTTCATTTCTCTTAACTCGGGCATCTTCTTGAAATATTAACTTCAACTCCTGGAACATCTCATATGGTCCATGACGTTCAAAACGTCTTTGAAGTCCGATTCTAAGCCGTAAAGCATGTCACACTGAACTATCGAGTAGTCATCAGATCGAGCTTGCCACACGTTCATAACATCAGCATCTGCTCCTACAGCAGGCCTTTCACCTAGCGGTGCATTAGGGACATAATTCTTTTATGTAGCAATGAGGATAATCCTCAAGTAACGGACCCAGTCCGTGTAGTTGCTACCATCATCTTTCAACTTAGGTTTCTCTAGGAATGCATTAAAATTCAAGGGAACGGTAGCACGGGCCATTCATCTACAACATAGATATGCAAAAACTATTACGACTAAGTTCATGATAAATTAAGTTCCATCAATCATATTACTTAAGAACTCCCACTTAGATAGACATCCCTCAAGTCATCTAAATGATACGTGATCCAAATCAACTAAACCATGTTCGATCATCACATGATCTAAATGATAACTTTTACAAAACATGATCATCTCATACAACAACATATATCACATCATGTCTTGACCATATCACATCACAACATGACCTGCAAAAACAAGTTAGACGTCCTCTACTTTGTTGTTGCAAGTTTTACGTGGCTGCTACGGGCTTCTAGCAAGAACCGTTCTTACCTACGACACAAAACCACAACGGTGATTTATCAAGTTTCCTATTTTAACCTTCAACAAGGATCGGCTGCAGTCAAATTCGATTCAACTAAAGTTGAAGAAACAGACACCCGCCAGCCACCTTTATGCAAAACTAGTTGCATGTCTGTCGGTGGAACCGGTCTAATGAACGTGGTCATGTAAGGTTGGTCCGGGCCGCTTCATCCAACAATACCGCGGAATCAAAATAAGACATTGGTGGTAAGCAGTATGATGATCATCGCTCACAACTCTTTATGTTCTACTCATGCATATCACCTACGCATAGACCTGGCTCTGATACCACTGTTGGGAAACATAGCATGCAATTTCAGAAAAATTCCTACGTAGAGGGGGAGAGTATGTCCACGTATCCTCATAGACCAAAAGCGGAAGCGTTTGACAACGTGGTTGATGTAGTCGAACTTCTTCTCATTCCGACCGATCAAGCAACAAACGTACGGCACCTCCGAGTTCTACACACGTTCAACTCGATGACGTCCCTCAAACTCTTGATCCAGCAAAGTGTCGAGGGAGAAATGTGTCAGCACGACGGTGTGGTGACAGTGATGGTGAAGTGATCCGTGCAGGGCTTCGCCTAAACACTACGTGAATATGACCGGAGGTGCAAACTGTGGAGAGGGGCGCCACACACGGATAACAATCATGGGTGTGTGTTCTTGGCTCCACCCTTCATATATATATGTATATATATATAGGTGGGATGGAGAGGGGGCAGCCAAGGGGGCACCCAAGTAGGAGGAATCCTACTTGGGGCCCTAATCCTATTCGCCCCCCTTACCATAATTCTCGAAGGAGGGAGGAAGGAGGAGGGGGAGAGAAGGGAGGGGAGGCCGAATCCCTCCCCTTCCTTTCTCTCCTCTCCTCTTTCCTTCCCCCCTATTTCGGCCTACATGGGGCGCACAAGCCCCTTAGGGGCTGGTTTGTCCCACTCTTGGCCCATTAAGCCCATGTAGTTGCCGGGGAGATGCCCGGAACCCCTTCCGGTGACCCGATATGTACCCGGTACCCTAGGAACATTTTTGGTGTCCGAATACCATCGTCCTATATATCAATATTTACCGAGTCCGTGATCTCATCCGGGACTCTGAACAACATTCAGTCACCAAATCACATAACTCATATAGTACAAAATCGTCATAGAACGTTAAGCGTGCGAATCCTACGGGTTCGAGAACTATGTAGACATGACCGAGACACCTCTCCGGTCAATAACCAATAGCGGAACCTGGATGCTCATATTGGCTCCCACATATTCTACGAAGATCTTTATCGGTCGAACTATTATGACAACATATGTTATTCCCTTTGTCATTGGTATGTTACTTGCCCGAGATTCGATCGTCGGTATCTTCATACCTAGTTCAATCTCGTTACCGGTAAGTCTCTTTACTCGTTCGGTAATGCATCATCCTACAACTAACTAATTAGTTACTTTGCTTGCAAGGCTTATTATGATGTGCATTACCGAGAGGGCCCAGAGATACCTCTCCGATACTCGGAGTGACAAATCCTAATCTCGATCTATGCCAACCTGACAAACACCTTCAGAGATACCTGTAGAGCATATTTATAATCACCCAGTTACGTTGTGACGTTTGGTAGCACAAAAGGTATTCCTCCGGTATCCGGGAGTTGCATAATCTCATAGTCGAAGGAATATGTATTTGACATGAAGAAAGCAGTAGCAATAAAACTGAACAATCATAATGCTAAGCTAACGAATGGGTCTTGTCCATCACATCATTCTCCTAATGATGTGATCCCATTCATCAAATGACAACACATGTCTATGGCTAGGAAACTTAACCATCTTTGATTAACGAGCTAGTCAAGTAGAGGCATACTAGGGACACGGTGTTTTGTCTATGTATCCACACATTGATCAAGTTTTCGGTTAATACGATTCTAGCATGAACAATAAACATTATCATGAATAAGAATATATATAAAATAACAACTTTATTATTGCCTCTAGGGCATATTTCCTTCAAATTTGAGTTATAGTCAAGTCAAGGTTAGCAAGTAAAGTTTTAATTGCTTCCTTAAGTGACAATGAAGTCGTGTCACTCACATGAACAACTCCAAGAAAGTGCTCACATGGTCTTCCTGCTTTATCAACAAAATGCAAGCACAAAGTTAGTTGTTCTTTATGTGATACATCACTAGACTCATCAGCTAGAATAGCATAATGTTCATCCCAAGTTGTTCAGTAATTTGCTTGCTAGTATGTAGCGCACAACATTTACTAATATTAATATGTTTTTGTTTCTAATGATAAGTCAATTTACAATTACCTTGTGCATTCTTCAAAACATACATATTCACCTCCTCACTATTTGCTGCAAGCCATTTCAATAGCTCAAGGAAGTTTCCTTTGCTGCTAGATTGTTCACTTTCATCATGCCCACAAAATGCCATCCTTGATGAAGAAGAAGCTGCAAGCATATAAGTGAATACTTTAACCTTATCTTGTACAAACGTAGATCCTCGCTATCCACCTTCACAAGAAGATCATCAATTGATTCACGGGGATTAACAAATAAGTTATATCTCACTTGAGCTACATTGCGCACACTATGCCTAATGGAGCGTGGTTTGTAGGCCAAAAGACCAAGGTGGCCTTGGAATTCATGACCTGCAGGTCAAGAATGAGGCTCTACCCAGTAAATGGTTATTCAAACTTCTTACCGAGGATGGTGTTTGGCAAACCATGCTGCGCAACAAGTATCTAGGCCAAAAGGCGGTGTCCCGGGCATTTTGGAAACCCGGAGACTCGCACTTTTGGGCTGGCCTAATGGCGACAAAGAAACATCTCTTTCGCTTTGGGTCTTTCGCGATAAAGGACGGGTCGGAGATTCGTTTTTGGGAAGACATATGGCTAGGCAATGCCAGTCTCCGAGAACAATATCCAGCCTTATACAACATTGCTCGCGATAAGAATAATACTATTGTGCAGGTGCTCAATTCATCCCCACCGAATATTTTGTTCAGGCGGGATTTGATTGACCCCCGACTTGTGTCATGGCATAATCTTTTATCCAGGTTGGATTCGATTAATCTGACAGAAGGCCGTGATGTGTTTCGCTGGAACCTTACTACATCTGGGTCTTTCACTGTAGACTCTATGTACCGTGCGCTCACACATTCTGAGGTACCTGTTAGTAATAATAAGAAAATTTGGAAATCCAAGATTCCACTAAAAGTGAAAATTTTCATGTGGTATCTTCGTAGGGGGGTTGTGTTAACTAAAGACAACCTCGCACGAGGCAACTGGCAAGGGAGTAAAAAGTGTTGTTTTTGTACTCATGACGAGACAATCAAACACCTCTTTTTTCAATGCAAGTTTGCACGTTCTACGTGGTCAGTCATCCAAACAACGTCAAATTTGCATCCACCCTCAAGTGTTGCCAATATTTTTGGTCATTGGTTGGACGGTATTCCAAATAGTTTCAAAACGCTAATAAGGGTGGGAGTGTATGCCTTAATTTGCTCGCTTTGGCTATGTAGAAATGATTTGATTTTCAATGAAAAAAATGCTTCTTCTTTGCAGGTTATTTTCCGGTGTACGCACTCGCTACGTACGTGGTCTATTCTACAATGACCGGAGTACCAACCGCTGTTCAAGGCGGTGTGTACGCGATTGGAGCAGGTGGCTATGGAGGTTTTTTCCCGACATGGGTGGCAGCATAACCTTTGGATCGACCCACCACCTCCTTCGACATAGGCATAGTGTCGATCTATAGGACTCTACTATTGCCGTTTTGTCGGTTTTTATTTGATGTTTTTTTTTGGTTGGACTTTCGGATTTGGCTGTGTGCATCCTAGTTATGCAGAGGCCGGGTGTTACTCATAATGCTTTGTATCCACTTGATGCTACATTTTGAATTAATAAAATCGCCCTTTATCAGAAAAAAAAATTGCGCACACTTGTTAGACAACCAACATGCTTATCAAGAGCATCTATATTCCAATTCCTCTTTGTTCAAAAAAAATAAATTCCAATTCCTCCAACCACCATCAGTAAATGCATAGTTCCCTTACCATTGGTTTTCTCCAGTTGAACAAGTAGCATACAAAAGCAAAATGCATATTGCTCCTTGATACTATATTCAAGCCAACTATGATTATGAAGTCACAAATGATTGAATGAACGACGTTAGAGCATCTACAACCAGACTGGGCAAGTTCGGGCCCTCAAACGCCTGCGAACGCGTTTGGATCGCTTCCGCAGCAGCGACCAGCCAGTCCTAAAATTTGCTCATCTGCATGTGGATACCTCATACTAGAAATCTTAAATACATACAAGAGCATGCAAAGGAAAAAATTCACATACTACGTAGATCAACTACTCTAGTCCTCGTCGGAGATGTCCACTATCACCGTGCCTGGCTCCGGGTACATGGGCGGCAGCTGCAGCTCCGGCTCCTGTGACTCCTCGACGCCGCCCTCCGCATCCATCTCTGCTTCGACCTCGTCGAAGAGCGCGTCGGTCGCCTCCCATTTTTGCCGGATGAACCGTCGTTGGCCTACACATAGGCCTCATCCTGGATGGACTCCAGGATGACGTGCCGCTTCGCCATCTCGATCGCTTGGACGACGACGAACTCTGCCTCTGCGTCCTCTATGTTAAAGCCAGGAGCCAGTGCCAGCTCCTGCTCCAGCTGCTCCGCCTTGTCCTCCTCCGGATCCGCCACCTCCATTGGAGCCGGCTGCTGCTCCTCTCCCTCCTTCTCTACCGCCTGCTACTCCTCCTCCGGCTCCGACGAGTCCGGAGGTAGCCCGACAGTGATGCGGGCAGCGCGCAACGCGCCTTGCGCGGATCTCCTGCTCGATCTGGTACCAGCGCTCTGGCCAGACCATGGCGAAGACGGAGAGCGTGGGAAGAGCGACGGATCAGGAGAGAGGAGGTGGATGGGCTTGGTGACGCGAAGAGGGAGGGGTGGATGGGCTAGGGTTGGGGGACCTCGTCCGCCTTAAATAGCCGGATTTGG
>NC_057798.1:659574443-659581857 GCF_018294505.1 Triticum aestivum | reverse complement strand
ACACTGAAGGAGACGTCCGTCGGACCGCAGGGTTTCCGGACGATTCCGCGTGAGACCCCATCGTCGGTCCTACATGGCGGACGCGCTCGGGCGCCCCATATCCGCCCCATATTTGGGCTGGATATGAGAGGTGCCGGTTAGCCCGGGCGTTTGAGGCCCGTTTAAGAAGCCCGTCTGGATCGCATTTTCGTGACCGGTCAGTGATCAGGGCGTTCGCTGAGGCGTTTGAGACTGCTTTTACAAGCCTTTCTCATAGTTGTATCCAAACGTTACACTTTGAAATGTTTTGCACCAAAGCATAACATGCGCTCCGAGTTTGTGTTCTGCGGAGCATTTAAGCTCGCTACCACTTCTCTGCTCATCTCAGTGGTGTTCGCCAGCCAACGCAAACAGTTGCGCTCTGCACTCGTTTGGATGCTACTTCGCCACACGACAGCAGCGAGCAGCTGGCCTGACCCCTACACGTCATGTGTGCCCGTGATGCGAAACATGGACATTACGGAAAGAATTAATATCGCAGAACACCAGTCCTTATCTGTGACCAGCACAGCAGCAATCCAATGTTTTTGTACGGTAACTTCTCTTTCCTTACGGTTTGATATACTCCTCTGTACCAAGCAAAAATAGCCAAGAATCTGTAGGCTTACCATGCAGAGGAGGGAGAAACTCATTCCACAGTTGCGCATTTACCGAGCGAACCATGGTTGGATATATGCCTTGCTGCATGAAGAGCCAGGATAGGCCATCCATATATACCTTGCTTGATGCCACCGCCATTGTCGGCGTCCTCCCTCCGTCCTTTATTGCCACTTGCACAGCGCTGCTAGCCGCTGCTATTTATGTCGCTCCACCAGGGCCAGCTACGGTGACCACTGCCCAAGCCTGAGGCTGCGCGGCTCTTCCGCTCCACTTCTTCTGCCTCCCTCTGTTTCTCCCCCGCTCCAACGAGGCACCATCTGATAGGAGGAAGAGAAAGGTCCGGTCACCGCATCGCGTCGCGTGATGGCATTTGGGCTGCCCCGCGCCGCGGCGGCGGTGGTGACGCTGGTGCTCGGCCTCGCCGCGGCGTCGGCCGTGGCGGACGACGTGGAGATGGTGTTCCTGAAAAGCGCGGTGGCCAAAGGAGCAGGTATCCGCGTCACTTCGTTCCGTTCCTTTGCGCCACCATGACATTCTTGCATTCTTGCTATTCGACCGTGGTTAACATTTGCTGTGCACCCCTTGGTCGGCTCCTGGGCGCAGTGTGCCTGGATGGGAGCGCCCCGGTGTACCACTTCTCCCCGGGCTCCGGCTCCGGCGCCAACAACTGGATTGTTCACATGGAGGTAATTAGGCCACTGTAATTGAACTCTTGCTAATATTAGCAACGATGTAAATAGTCTTTTGGAAATGAAACGATCTCTTTTTACTAACATTATTTGGTTGGAAGGGAGGAGGGTGGTGCAAGACCCCTGAGGAGTGTGTGATCCGGAAGGGCAACTTCAGGGGCTCCTCCAAGTTCATGAAGCCACTCTCCTTCTCAGGAATCCTAGGAGGCAGCCAGCAATTCAATCCCGGTATGGCATACACCCTTCTGCCTTGCCCTCATGCAGTCACAACTTCCCCTTCTAAAACAGATCAATGTGGCGGCACCTTTTGCGATTTTCTTGTTGAATCACCCATGATTTTTCTTGCAGATTTCTACAACTGGAACAGAGTCAAGGTCAGATACTGCGACGGCTCGTCGTTTACCGGCGATGTTGAAGAAGTGGACCCTGTATGTTGTGGACTTGGATTGTATGCATTTTCATTTATGTGCAAGACATGTATCCAGATTGACCTCGTGTTTGCAATGCAGAAGACGAACCTGCACTTCAGAGGGGCCAGAGTTTGGGACGCCATCATCGAAGATCTGCTTAACAAGGGGATGAGCAAAGCAAAGAATGTATGTTCACTGCTGGTAACTAGTATCATTTCTTTCTTTTTTGACGTGATGCCGGTTTTATAGGGAAAAAGATGACACGTATTCATTTCAAACTTCAAACTATACCTGCAGTAGTGCATAAATCCTATTTGCAGTTCTTCTTGCATGAACCTTGCAATACTGAAAATTGAGGTGCTGCATTCATCACACCTTTTCAGGCTATTCTTTCTGGATGCTCAGCCGGAGGTCTATCGGCAATACTGCATTGTGACAAATTCAAAGACCTCCTTCCACCGTCGGCATTCGTAAAATGCGTTTCTGATGCCGGTTATTTTATTGATGGGTAAGTTTCATACTCCTGGTGTTTTATTGGTCATGAGTAGCCATTCATGTCAAGTGATCGTTGTCGTTATCATTGCAGGACGGATATTACCGGCAACAAGTTTGTCAGAACATCCTTTAAGAGCGTTGCAACCCTACATGTACGTCGTCTTCTGACCTTACAGTACTGGCCATATCCTAATGTTATCGGATGCAAGATCTCGCAATCACCAGCTTTATAATTCAGCACTATCTGCATTCTAGACCATTTTCTCAGTGACAATTAAACGCACCTTTTATTTTCACCGGTTCTTCCCCCACTACCATGAGCTTCAATCTTACCTGAATAATAATTTATGAACACTGCATGCAATTTTTCGCCATTTCGAGCCCGATAACCGTTTTAATCTCTTGCAGGGATCGATTAAAAATTTGCCATCTTCATGTACCTCGAGGGTATCACCTGAGCTGGTCAGTATTATTCACTTAAGATTGAGGGGGACGCTCTTCTACTAGCATGTGCACTAACATGAAACAAAAAAAATGTATATGCAGTGCTTCTTCCCGCAGCATGTCCTCCCAACAATGAAAACGCCGCTATTCATACTTAATGCGGCGTATGATTCATGGCAGGTAATTTTCATACCTTTTCCCAGCAATGCACAATGGCAGTAGTGTTTTCTTCTGCAGTATATATGTAATAACAGAGCTGCCAAGTAAAAAAAAGTAAAGATTTGTTCAAGCAATATGTTTCAGCGATGAATAGTACTAGTAACAAGCTGGCGCCTGCATTGCAGATCAGGAACATCCTGGTGCCTAGCGCCGCCGATAAGAAGAAGGAGTGGGCCAAATGCAAGGTTGACATAAAGGGCTGCTCCTCCAGCCAGCTAGTGACCTTACAACGTTAGTGATCTTTCCACCTGGCAATGATCTTCCCGGATGATCCAACTTTGATGTTCATCTGGCTTGTTTGATCATGTCACTTATCTCTGTTGTTTGTCATTTTTGGCACAGATTTCAGGGATGAGTTTCTGTCAGCGCTCCCTAAACCGGAGCAGTCTCCTAAGATAGGCATGTTCATAGACTCGTGCTTCGCTCACTGTCAATCTGGAGCCCAAGACTCGTGGAATGCCGACAGTTCCCCTTCGATTCAGAAGATGGTACGTCTAGCAGTTTTGATATTGGCCCAACAGTTTTCTGACGATTCAGTTTCGAACAATTTTAAATCAAGCGAGATTCGGTGAAAAATGTGCGAAACCCCGGTCGCAGCTTAGCTTATCTATGATCTTTTCATGTCTGTTTGCAGAGAATTGGCAAAGCTGTGGGGGACTGGTACTTCGACCGGGCTGTGTCTCAGCGGGTTGACTGCCCGTATCCCTGCAACCCGTCCTGCATTGACAATGAAGATGACTGAGCAATTGGGTCTGAACTTCATTCTCGAAAAGAAAAAAGAGTGGGTCTGAACTTCAGTTAGATGATGCAGGAATAACATGGATTAGACCACATCCATAGCTACAGGTAGAATAGGTGATTCTTCATAAGATGGTTACTTACCCGTTCTGTGTTTGTTGATGCTTACTGCTACTGAGAATAAAATTGAGGAGTTGTGGTGTGAACTTGCTGCGTGAAATGGTTATTTAGAATTGACAGGAAACCATACTTGCTATTTATTATTTCAGAAAACCAGATCTTTCAAAACTGATAGTCACGGCCCACATGTCATTAGCACATCAAGTGTTTGGGGGGAAGAGGGGGGGGGGCAATTTTTTTTTCCTAAAAGAGCAAAAGATAACTAGTAGATGTTAGTTTTCTGAGACAGTTATAGAAAATTGTACGGAATAGTTCTCTTTTGTGGGGAAAATAAGATCTAAGACGTTTTACGGTGAGAAACAAGCGAATACTTATGTCGTTTAAATATACGAGGGCATCTTAGTATAAAAATCATAGAAGTAAAATGATCTAATGGTAAGCTACATATGCTAGTCTAATAAAAATAAATAAACTCAAACGAAATAATTGAAATCACACTATTTTTGAAATAAACGGAATTACCTTCTTGAAAATATGAACAAAAAATTGAAATAATGTCTCAAAATAATTAAGATCGCCTTTTGAAATAATTGAATACATTTTTAAATAATGAATTAATTGGAACCACCTTTTTTTAGAAATAATGAATGACTCTTTCGAAAAAAATAGAATAGTTCTTGAAATAATTGTTTTCATATAATTAAAATCATTGTTTTGAAATAGTTGAAAACACTAATTTCAGATGTACAGTTGTGAAGTTACTAAAATAATAGACATAGAATTTGTGAGTGGACTTCACTCGTGTAGAGAATATTATTAGAAATAGTTACTGAAATCACCCATGTATGTTTTTCAAATACTTAAACTTATTGAAATGTTACGAGAAACATATATTTTGGAAATTTTGAATTAGTTCATTTCTCATAATAGCATAAACATCTTTTTTGAATTAATGAAATTCTTTATGTCACTTGTTTCAAATAAATGAAATCACGTTTTTTAAAGAGTTGGTTTTTGAAAAAGAAATAATTGAAATAATGAATTAACGGAAATCAGTTTTTTGCAATGATGAAATTGATTATAACATTTATGTAAAATAGTTGTTATCGCTATTTTGAAATAAATGGTACTACTTTTTGAAAAATAAACATGCCATAATTCATTTTGGAAATAATTGCAATCATACTATCTTGAAGTAAAATAAAAATCACTTTATTTTTGAAAATGAAATAGTTTTTGAAAATAATGGAATAAGTGAAATCATTGTTTTGAAATGATTACATAACATACACTAATAAGGCATGTGTATCCATACACTGCTAAATACGCCACATTATTGATCATCAAATTAGAGCCCTCGGTTTGGGTTCCTTTCCAACGGTTGCCTTCTTTCCTTCCGTCTCTGTCGACCAGCCTGTGAGTTCATCTTCCCACTATCTGCCGCTCAAGCTAGTAGACAGGGGGTTCAAGGGCGCTCCAGGGCGCTAATCCCTCAGGAGTCGGGACACATGTGTTCGAAGACTTTCTGGCTGTCATCAATGTGGTCAGGTCTGCTCCAGTACGAAAACAACGCGTCGGCGGCTCGGTTCTGAGGGCAACAATTGTCGCAAGAATCTCAATGTAATTTTTATTATATTTGAAATGATTTGAACTCCCGCTAAACTTTTATAATATATCCGAGTTTTTTTTGAAGAAAAAAGAACTGTTGCCACTCGGTGGGTGGTGGCTTCGTGGCACTGGGCATCGTACATTCCAAGCCGTGATCCTTCCAGAACCCCGAAGAGACACAGGAGGGAGGGAGGGAGCATTTTGAGTCACGGGTTGAACTGAACCCGTGAAATGCCCTGCCGTTTGTTTAATGGCGGCACGGCTTCGCAACAAAAGGGTCCAAATGCCCTTCACATGCGCTTGTTCCTTGTGATCCTCGGTCCTCCCCGTCCCTTTCTGCTGCTCGTCTTGAGCGAATTGCCCGCATAAACAACAAACTTTGATTTGATGGATCATCATCTCTCACCCACCGCTAGCTAAGGCTTTGGCTGCCCGGCCGGATATAAAGCACGCCGGAGCGAAGGTTTATCAGCTAGCTACTAGCTTCTTCTCAGCTCGCAGCTAGCTCCTCTAAGACACCATGAAGAAGAAGAAGCCAGTGCTGTTTCTTGCGTTGGACGCGCTACTAGTCGCTGCTCTGCTTCTTCCCGGCCAGTGCCAGGGGTCTCAAGGAGCCAACCTCACGGTGACCGGCACCGTGTTCTGCGACGCCTGCTCCTCCAGCTCCTTCTCCAACCACAGCTACTTCCTGCCAGGTTCCAATGTCGTACTACGCATTTCTTCCCTCGAATTTGTCTTGTATTATGCGTTTCAGCAGTTTCCTCCCGTGTTCTGAAGCGACCTACCTTAATTTGTTGGTCAGATGTGAAGGTGAGAATCGACTGCGCGATCAGAGTGAGCTCGGCTTCCAAGGAGGAGATCAAGATCACGGCCGAGAAGACCACCGACAGCCACGGCGCCTACCGGCTCGACATCCCGGCGGTCGCCGGCCTCGGGTGCACCACCGGCGGCGAGGCCGCGTCCTTCTGCCGGGCCGCCGTGCTGGACAACCCCTCGCCGCTCTGCGACGTGCCGGCCGTGACCACCACCGCCGGCCACATCTCCTTCTCGGCCCAGGACCCCGACGCGTGCCTCTACAACCTCAACTCCCTCTACTACCGCCCCGGCAAGAAGGCGGGCCAGTGCGACGGCGCGGGGGCCTCGACGCCGGCGGCCGCGCTGAACACGTCGCTCTTCTACTGCCCGCACTGGCCGTGGCCGCCCATCCCGTTCTGCACGCCCCGCCCCTGGTTCCCGCCCATACCGTTCTTCACGCCGCCGCCGCCGGCGTTCCCCTTTCCTCTCCCGCCATTCCCGTTCTTCACGCCACCGTCACCGCCACCGCCGGCTTTCCCTTTCCCTTTGCCGCCCTGGCCGTGGACGCCACCGGCGTCTCCACCGCCACCATCGTTCCAGTTCCCTCATCTGCCGCCGATTTTCTCGGCACCATCTTCGCCGCCGCCCCCGCCGCCGCCGCCTGCATTCCCGTTCCCTTTGCCGCCGTTTCCACAGCTACCTCCTTTTCCGCATTTTCCGCCTCTGCCATCGTTGTATTCGCCACCGCCTCCTCCGCCACCCCCTCCGCCGCCTTCCTTTCCTTGGCCTTTCCCGCCATTGCCATTCTTGCCTCCAACCGCAAGCCCTTCGGTCCCATCTCCTCCACCTTCAAGGCATTACCGGAAAGATCCGAGCACCTGGTCCTCTTCCAAAACCCAACCATAAATAAAGCAATAATAATAAGTATTTCAAGGAAAGGATTAAAAGTACATAATAGCAATTTATCTGCTCGTGCTAGGGACGGATAGTGGGTGTACTAGGCAGATGGATTCCTTTTCTGTTTGATTCACAGTGTGAGTCCGTGCTTATAATTATAATTATATGTCAGATTGTAAAAAGAAGGATTTCCTCTTTTTGAGATGAAAAGACTCTCTTCAGAGAGAAATGCAGTTTTATTGCGGCTTAATAATACAGAATTACCATTTCCCAGGTTACTGAATTTTTTTCCGGCTCCATTTGAATTTCTATCGCGGTGCGATTCTGGAAACGCTCCTCCTTCACTAGAAAGATGACATG
>NC_057798.1:659559862-659574229 GCF_018294505.1 Triticum aestivum | reverse complement strand
CGTCGAAAAAACGGCCCAGTCGCGCCCCCAGAACGCCGAAAATCGCCGGTTCGGACCTTTTTTCTGCCCGGCGGTCACAGGCCGAACCCGGCGCGCTGGGGAGCCGTTGGGGGCTCCGGCAGTAGGGAAAAGCACGCCTGGCCCACACCGACAGGGGAAAAGTCAAGGTTTTCTTCCCCCCGACTCGCCTCGCACCCCTGCGCCCTCGGCCACCACTAGCTATATCCCGGCGACAGCCGCCGGCCTACTCCGCTAGATAGCCATTCCCCGCCAGAAAATAGCAGCGCTTCGCCGCGGCAGCCCCTCCCGCAGCAGCTGGGCGTTTCCGGCCGCCTTTTCCGGCCGCGGAGGCGCGGTTTAACGGCGGGTACACACCCACCAAGCGCAAGGTGTTCGGCGTTTTGACTGTGTCGGTGATGGACTCGGATGAGGAGGAAGAGCTCGCCACGCTGCTGGAGGAGGAAGCCGCGGCCGACGTCCAGGAAGAAGAGCATCTGATGGTGCTCGCCGCCCTCGCACAACTGCTGGCGAGCAATGAAAAGCCGCGTCGAGGTGGCTCGGCGCCGGGGCGGCTGAAAGCAAAGAACCGGCATCGTCTGCACGGCTACAGCATGCTCTACTCCGACTACTTCGCCGATGCTCCACTTCATGGCGAGAGAACATTTCGGCGCCGTTATCGGATGAGCCGAAAGCTCTTCCTCAGGATTGTGAATTCCATCCGGGAGTTCGACAACTACTTCAAGTGCAAGATGGATTGCACTGGCGCTCTTGGATTCACCTCCATCCAGAAGTGCACGACAACGATGAGGATGCTTGCATATGGAGCTCCCAATGATTCACTCGACGACTATGGGCGCATGGCCGAGTCCACCAGCATAGAGTGTTTCTACAAGTTCTGTCGGGCAGTGGTGGCAGTGTTTGGGCCACAATACTTGAGAACACCCAATGCGGAAGACACTGCTCGGATCCTAGCCCAGAATGCAGCAAGAGGATTTCCTGGGATGCTTAGAAGCATCGACTGCATGCATTGGAAATGGAAGAACTGACCATTTGGTTGACAGGGGATGTACAAAGGCGCCAAAGGCGGTTGCAGTGTGGTGCTTGAGGCGGTAGCCACACAGGACCTCTGGATTTGGCACTCCTTCTTTGGTATGCCAGGAACTCACAATGACATCAACGTGCTGCAGTGCTCTCCTGTTTTTGTCAAGCTCGTTGAGGGCCATTCTCCTCCGGTGAACTTCGAGATCAATGGGCACCAATACAACAAGGGGTACTATCTAGCCGGCGGCATCTATCCGAGATGGTCGACATTTGTGAAGACGATCTCAAACCCTGTGGCAGGAGGCAAGAACGCCTGGTTTGGCGAAGGTTCAGGAGGCTTGCAGAAAGGATGTCGAGCGGGCATTTGGTGTGCTCCAATCTCGATTCGCTGTTGTTCGGTACCCTGCTCAGACCTGGTCGAAAGATCAAATGTGGGAGATCATGACTTGCTGTGTCATCTTGCACAACATGATCATCGAGAGCGAGCAAGAAGACCCAGTGTTTCACACTGAACCATACTACAGGCAGGGTCCTCTAGCCGAAGTTGATCACCAGCTACCGGCAACTTGGACTGCCTATCTCAGTATGCGTCAGGAGATCCGAGACCCACAGGTGCATCATCAACTGCAGAAAGATCTGATTGAGCACCTATGAAGGCTCAAGGGGGACGCCGCGTGATGAAATACGAGTTTTTATTTGTTGAACTATATAATTTGTATTGAACTATTTGTTGTTGTAGTATTTTGTTGAAGTATTTGATTTTTCTGTGATGAAATATGTGTGTGTTGATAATTGAACGCCGAAATCACGCCGAATATGGGTCTATTCTCGCCCATATGGGCCGTTTATTCGCCAAAATTGAGCTGCAAAGTGGGCCAATTTCGGCGCCTGGAGGCGACGACTGGACGCAAAACCGCCCCCAGCGTCGAGTGTATCGCCGGCTCACCCCCAGGCGGCGCTTTTAGACGCCCCCTGGGGGGCCAACGGCTGGAGATGCCCTAAGACACTAAGATACCTATTGCAATAGTTACCATGTATAGATCCATCGTGCAAATCATAATATGCATGAATAATTGAATACAGCTGACTAAGCATATGTAGTTCCAGGGATAGTATAATAGTTTTTGCTTGTAGCTTGAAGTCTCAAATCCTCGATATATAAGAAAACAGATAATTTTATACCCGATTAATGCATCAGCATTATTCTGGAAATAATGGAGAGAAAATTTTGTTCATCGACGATCAATAGTATGCAATACATATGGGAACAAGGAGGTTCACAATTAATATACAAGGGAGAAGCTTTCTAGAATCTGTCCTAGTGACGAGATGGATTAGCTAGATTACTGGCACCAGCAAAGAGTAAAGAGATTGGCGACCCACGACAAGTAGGGAGAAGGCGCCTGCAAAAACTGTGGGGCCGAGCGTTACCGGGGAAACAACTGCACCAAAGGTCCAGAACTGAGACTCCCAGATGTGTGTTGAGCTAGCATGCAAGACTCGAACATTTGATGAAACGATGTGTCCACTAATTCGATGAAACGATGTAATGGTTTCAGAAAACATTTTCTGGATATTTGCTTATCAGTGTTGTGCTTAATAAGTACTACCTCATGTATTATATTTGTACCGGTTGATTGGTGGTCAGGTTGGAACTTGGAAGCTGTTGTTTGGATGAGTTGCAACTTTTCTGATGAGCACAATTTGAGGAGCTGGTACTACAAGATCAGATATTCTTGTAGCATGGAATACATGAGACAGATTGATTGGTGTACTACTCTCCAAACTAAATGATGTTTGCATTGAATGCTAGCTTTTCTACAGGTGCCATCAGTACTCTGCTTATCTGTGAATGGATATTGCATTAATTTGAAAATTGAGCTCCTGCGCACCATCTATAGATAGACAGTGAGAGGCTGGGCGAACTGAAGGTACGGTCTGGTTCAGTCATCCACCCAGCTGAAGCTGTACACCTCCAAGAGAAATCACTGGATGGCTCCATCTCACTTCTCCGGTGCCTCCTCTGCAATGATCATGGTGCTTTACCGGAGGTGAGAACTGGGGGCCTGAGGCATTAGCATGAGTGCTTGACATGTTTTTCAGACTGCAATCTTCTGTCAGTTAAAAATTCCGTTGGGTTCAGGAAGCTCTGCCGTTGGAACAGAATCTTGCACGGGACGACTCACATCCCGTCTGAGCCAGGCTAATTCAGCCAAACGGCGTTGCATTGAATTCTGCACAGGTGTCGGCCATGGATGCAGAATAAGCACCAAAATACAAAACAAATACCTGGGCTTGTACGCTGCCAGTTGAGAATTTCGGAGTGGAAGGACGAGGTAGATAACGAGAATAACTGAGCTCAAGCTCAGAATATCACCTTTGAAATCCCCAGCACTCCCATGCCAGACAGTAGCAATTGAAATCAGCACCGTGCCTCTCATGATGAGGCGATGGCTCTGCTCATACACTTGGCGCCAGAAATACCAAGCCAATACCCTCCTATTGAGATCACTTGTGTGCAGTAGCAGCCAGCTGCTGGCTCCTTGACCACATTTCTGCTCAACCACAGCGAGGTAGGCGCTGCAGTTCGGCACCCAGATACGAAGCAGCATCAGCAAGGCAGCTATCATGTGAGCCCTTGAAAGCCAGAGACAAGCGCTTCTACTTGCATCAGAGCTGGCACCGACATTGAGAGTATCATTCCTTGGGCTAGATACTGCCTGCAAGAGAATGCTAGGCAGTATAGTAGGAGAGTCAGCTGGAGGGAGACACCATGCTTCAACGAGTCCAAAAGAGCGCTCAGTTTAGGAAGATTTGCCAGCAAGCCCATCGTGGCCTCTCGAGGTGCTGCCTTGAGCAGCAACACCACGCAATCTGACGCCAAATCGCTTATCTGTGGATCTGAATTTCTAAACACCTCGAGAAATATACCCATACTGCCACCGAGGTCACATATATCCATGATGCAAGATTGTTGATCAACAGCAATGCTCATGCTGAAGGCGCTGTCAACAAGGAGTGCAGGTTCTTTGGTAAGGGCGGTACTTCTGTTGCTGCCGATGCCACGGATAATGAAAGACCTGCAGAGGTCCAAGGTTGGTTCCAGAAAATCATCCATATCTTTGGCAGTCACAAACTCAACTAGATTCCCTATTCTTCTGACAACTTGAAGCTGTGAAAGGACATTGGAGTCCATGTCAGGAGCAGACGCTAGAGCAAAACAAAGCTTCACATTGCTTACGTTTGCATTTGAAAGATCTCCAAGCAAAAGTTCAAAGCACTGGGATACTGTCGCTTCATTCAGGATATCAGATACCTTAACACAATCATGCTCCATCAGCATTACTAGAAGTTTCTGTGCATACATAGGTATTGGATCTTCATCCTCTGCAAATGAAGGGTACAGAGGGAGAAAATATTTGTCAGAGATTGTTATCAGGTCAGCTAACGTTTGTTCGTTTGCAGTCAATGAAGAATCACTGAAGATCACAATCATCACATCAGACAGTATCTTCAAACATAGGAATCTGGCATGACAGTCTTTATTGCCCTTGTATAAGATGAATAAGCTCGGAAGGAATCGACTTGTAAATATTTTGTGTTCCGTAAGTATAACAGAAGACTCTTCCATAGCTGCCTCTAGAACTCGCAGCAATGTCATTTGGAAATCATCCCGAGCCTGGAAATACAATAAAGATGACCAGAAAAGACAAGAGTTTGGTGAACACATGGCGTAATGCAAAGACTGTGAAGGCAAGACAACATCAACACTAGGATGAGTTTATTTAGACATTGCAGTGCAAATATATAATGAATGATCTCCATATTTTCTCATCAGGTGCAATGCTAGCCTCCGAGAACAATACCCAGCCCTATACAACATTGCACGCGATAAGAATAATACTATTGCGCAAGTGCTCAGCTCATCCCCGCCAAATATTTCGTTTAGGCGGGATTTGATTGGCACCCGACTTATGTCATGGAATAATCTATTGTCCCGTCTGGATTCGATTATCCTGACACAAGGTCGTGATGTGTTTCGCTGGAACCTTACTACATCGGGGTCTTTCACAGTAGACTCTATGTATCGTGCACTCTCGCATTCTGAGGTACCGGTGAGAAATAACAAAATAATTTGGAAAGCGAAGGTACCACTTAAAGTCAAAATATTCATGTGGTATCTCCGTAGGGGAGTTGTGCTAACAAAAGACAACCTCGCAAGACGCAACTGGTCGGGAAGTAAGAAGTGTTGTTTTTGTACTCACGACGAGACAATTAAACACCTCTTTTTTCACTGTAAGTTTGCGCGTTCTACGTGGTCAGCCATCCAAATAGCGTCAAATTTGTATCCACCCACAAGTGTTGCCAATATTTTTGGTCATTGGCTGGACGGTATTTCAAATAGGTACAAAACGCTAATAAGGGTGGGAGCGTATGCCTTACTATGGTCGCTTTGGCTATGTAGAAATGATGTTGTTTTTAATGACAAAACTGTTTTGCCTTTGCAGGTTATTTTCCGTTGTACGCACTCGCTTCGTACGTGGTGTACGCTACAACGAGCGGAGTACCAACCGTTGTTCAAGGCGGTGTGTACGCTGTTGGAGCAGGTGGCTACGGAGGTTTTTACCCAACATGGATGGCAGCATAATCTCCGGCTCGGTCCACCATCTCTTTCGACATAGGCATAGTGTCGGTCTATAGACTCTACTGTTGCCGAATTGTCGGTCTTTTATCTTTCTACTTATCAGACTACTGGTGTTTGGCTGTGTGCATCCTAGTTATGCAGAGGCCGGGTGATACTCTTAATGCTTTGTATCACTTTGATGCTACATTTTGAGATAATAAAAGCGCCCTTTATCGAAAAATATTTTCTCATCAGGTTTGTTTGTCATGGCCAGTCATGTGGAAGTTGTATCATGGCATGCAAAATTATCTAGATATGCATATGTCAGCAATGAGTAGCAGCTACACCGATATACTGTAGTTGCCAGCAGTAAAAAGTAAAATCTGATTTGACTTTGAGCTGTAGACAGATACCAGTATGTCCTAGACTACAGTAAAAGTTTGCACTGAGCTGTCCTAGCTTAGCTATCAAGTACTGGTAGCATATAGTTGGTTTGGTTAGTCCTATAAAAGGACATGCACCCCTGTTTGTAAAAGTAAGCTTGTGCCGTTGATATAAACCTATAGAGCTTCATACTAGTCCCTTGTGTGCATGTGTGTGAGAAAACAGTGAGTGAATCCTGGTTTGAGAACCTAGCAGTTCTAAGAAGGTTGGGTCCAGATAGTTATAGGCCATACCTGAAATGGTGTCTCCAATATCTTCATAAGATTAGCCAACTGGAGCAATACTTGACTTGTCACAACTCTGTGATTGAAGGATACACTCCCAAGAAGATGAAGGACAACAGGGAACAAATGAATTGTGCTCTTTGGATGAGCACGTCCCGTTAAAGCAGTAATAGGTCCATGACATTTGCCACCCATGACCTGCTGTATATCACTAGATACAGTGTCAAGAATGCCTGGGACCAACAAAGCAACTAACTGAACAAATGCTTCGGTACATTGATGAATCAAACCATCCTTCTCCTTTCCCAATCTATCGACTGCCGATAGCAGCTTTGCATTGCAAAAGAATTGTGGAAGCCACCTTCGACTGTTCTTGCAAAGAAGAGCAACAAATAGAAGAGTTTTTCCATGCAGAATGTCAGATCCCTGTTCTATCAGAGAAATAAGTCCAGGGACCAAATGTTTCTCCTCGGTTAACAACTGAATATAGCGGTTCATATTTGGTATGGTATGACTGTTCACTAATGCCGAATTCAGAAGATTCAGACTGATCTGTTGCTCACGTGGATTGCCCTTAAAGAGTGTGGATGCAATATCCTTGAATGATAGCTTCTCCAGTATTAAATGAGTACATGACGAACTGAATCGAGCTAGGCGGCTCAAACAAGAAATTGCAATAAGCCTTGTATTCTCCTGCTTCCCAGTTGCTTTATAGATGTAGCAAAGATGACCACTTGCATCTTGGGAAGCAAACCGTGATGTCCAGTCTGTCCCTGGGCTACATATATTATCAATTGTTCGTAAGGCATAAAGCTGGGCCAGATCGTCTTCCCCTTTACGCAAGATAGATGACACCAGTGCAATTACAGCACTAGGGACCTGCACAGTTTGCCAAGTTAAATCATGGAAGGCAGTAGTTTGAACTTATAGCTGCAAATCAAAGGAAATGAACCACTCAATATGTTTATCTAGGCTAAATGACCACATACAGCTAGGATATTTATATAACTATCCTCATGTTCCAATACATACCCTTTTATGTACTTATAATAACTGCAAAAGCTCAACACACACATTAAAAATAAACTTGCGTCTAGACACATGAATAAAGAATGGAGCATGTATTGGAACATGAAGTCGGTATCTACCATCTACATATGTATATGCTGCATTTTGTTCTTTCAGTTAATATACTTTCAACTCCTAATGAATTTCTACTTCAGTACATTACGGTGGGCAAAGAGAATATGTTCCCATAGAAGAAACAGTACTAACCATTAGAGATGTTGGAATCTAGTTCCCAGTATCTTGCCACCACAGCTTACCTTTTCAGAACATGATGCAGTATAGGGTAATACAAGGTAAGTCCATGTAAATCAACCACTGGCATGCAAAAAAAATGTAGAGCTAGCATATTTTTCATTTGGAGTTTCTAACCTGCCACAAGGCACCAGATTTGTTGTCCTTCATAGGAGATTCTTCAGCATTGCTTTCCTTGCTATCCTGATCAGATTGAGTTGATATGTAGAACAGTAATTCTCCAAGTGTTGCCATACAGGATCTCCTCAGTTTATCGTGCCGGTCTCTTAAGCCATCTGACAAGGCATTAATAATTCCTGAACTAGCTAGCTCTGCATCAAGGATAGTGGAGTAGCGTATCAGCAGTCCCATAAGTGAAGCAACCTGTACAGTGTACACGCAAGACTGAAGTTTTTGATAGTCGGAGCATTTTTATGAGCAACGACATAATTGGGCCATTAGTGATTGTATTTGCAGCATCAGATTTCATGCTTAACAACTCCAGGTAACTGGTGATATTCTGTTTCTCTGAAACCTGAAAAGATCCACTCAAACTCTGAATTATCTGGCTATTGAATGCATTCACCTGTTCTCGTGGTAACTTGATGTAATCAGCTGCAGGAAGAGCTTCAAAAGGAAGCACAGAGATGCTCTCTGTAGCTTTATCTCCTTTTTTACTGGGCATGACTGGTTTAACTGCAAGGTCTGTTGGATGCCAGAATGCTTCAAAGATGTTAGACCGCTCAGAACCTGTTGCAGCATCATAAGTTATCTTTGGACGTTCTGCTCAGCTTACAACACGGTATCAGGCTTAACAGAACACTCATCCGTGAGCATATCCACCTGATTTATGCAGTTCTCTTCATTTCCATCAGTTCCTTGAGTCCTATGTTTTTCATCTGCTGTGGATCCAGCATTATCTGATCCATCATTATCATCAGGTGCACCGCCTTCTGCATTTTCACCAAAATCAAGCTCCATGTATTTCCGATCTTAACTTCAGCCTCATTTTCGTCTGTTTCTGTGGGAGGGCGCCTGTAGTTCTCCTCGGCCTTTTCCCTTTGCAAATTTTTCTTAGCTATGCGAGACATTCTAAGGACATTTACACCCTTCAAACCATCAGCCTTACAATGATTTGGATTATTTTTCTTACCAGTTTGCACATTCTTAATAGGGGTCGTGAACACCTTGGCGGAATTTTCATCTTTCTTGCGTAGGTGTTCACGAGTCTTGGGTGGCGTCAGCTGTCTGGTGGGTTTATCCCCATTTTGCTCAACTAAATATGGCGTAGCGGGAAGTCCAACCATGTTATCAAAGGCAGGCTGAGGAGGTAAAGGAATCATCGGCATACTGTTCCTACAAAAGTTGTGTGCACATAGTTCAGACCACTGTAGTCTTTCAGCTGGGTCTTTCATGAGTAAGCAGTTGATCAGATTCTGGAAAGACCTTGACATGTTATCAGGTAAAGGTGGTGCAGGCTCTGAAACTATGGATTTGACTAACTGGGTAAATTCACGGCCCACGAAAGGAGGTCTTCCTGCATAGCATTCATATAGCACACAACCAAGAGCCCAGAAATCAGAAGCATATGAGTGGACCCCTCCCTCTTGGAACAACTCAGGAGCCATGTAACATGGTGTCCCCCTCATAGGTTGTGGCACCTAAAAACCAGGTATTCGAACCGGGGGAAATCATTAAAATAAGATAAAACCAAATGAAACGAAATGCTTGAAGAAAAGGAAATGGGAGCTCACATCTCCAGGATTGGTCTTCTCAATGTCCTTTAAACGTCTTGCTAACCCAAAACCACACAGCTACAACAATAAGGGGAAATTAATGTTAGTTCCCAGCAATTGTCTATTCTTTTGCTGTCACTGTATTTACATATTACACAGTGGTCTACTGATTACCTTCATGCATCCAAACTCATCAAGTAGAATGTTAGATGGCTTCAGATCACAGTATATAATTCCTTGTGAATGCAAGAACCTAACACCCAACATGTTTTCAGTCAATCAAAATCCACCCATAACACAACAGATATAATGAAAACGAGGTTACCAAATAAACTTTACAGGAGGGCTTTGACAAGATCATAAGCCAGGTCGTGCATGGCACTTTCAGGCAGCTTCTTATCCTGCATGAAAATACATAGGATGAGACATGAGACAGAATACATAAAGACAAAGCAAGCATAAAAATGGGTAGCATTTGTCTTCACTGATGTTACATATAGTAAAAGGTCTACATGTCTACTCACACAACAGGTCTCTGGAACACAAACAGGCACCACAGAGAATTACGTGGGTCACCCTTATCAACACGTGTTGTCTAGGATGACAAGCAAGCAGAAAAATGGGGTAGCATTTGTCTTCACTGATGTTACATATAGTAAAAGATCTGCAAATCTACTCACACAACAGGTCTCTGGAACACAAACAGGCACCACAGAGAATTATGTGGGTCACCCTTATCAACACGTGTTGTCTAGGATGACAGGCAAATAGAAGAAAAATGGGGTAGCATTTGTCTTCACTGATGTTATATACAGTAAAAGATCAAATCTACTCACACAACAGGTCTCTGGAACACAAACAGCCACCACAGAGAATTATGTGGCTCGCCCTTATCAACACGTGTTGTCTAGGATGACAAGCAAGTACAATTAAACAGGCTAGCAAAAGCTTTGCGCCGCAACAATATAATACACTACTAAAACAATAGATCAGCATTACCAGGATAGCAAATAAATCAAGCATTTCTTAGAGTCAAAGACTATGCAGGGTGCTCTGAGTGTTTCCAAGTGGAGAAAATGGAGAGCAGCACTCCAGTTTCCCATCTTGAAACAGTTAATTATCTAATCCTTTTCCAAGTGGAGCACAAGCAAGACTAAAATTCGTACTTCAATGCATGAACACAAAGTATAAAAACCGTGAATGCTACTCCCTCCGTCCCAAAATAAGTGTCTCAACTTTGTACTAGCTCTTGTACAAAGGTGTACTAAGCTTGAGACAGTTATTTTGGGACGGAGGGAGTATAAAGAAAAATAGAACTAAGATCGTAAAAGCAGGTGGTTCGGTCTGAACATACTTCAATGAAATGACAAACAGTTTTCTCAAGAAAAAATAGTTTTAGTAGCATTCACAACTTCGAGTTGTCAGATTGAAATTTCTTTCAATGCGCACAATTATAATAGCAACAATAACAAGATTGTGCGAAACATCTATTCCTATTGGAAGAACAATTAGCAAGCTGTCCTATAAAGTTTCATGTGATGTTTTCATAAAAGCTGATAAGAAAGAGTAACTTTTGTCTCTTGTACTTCTAGTTCAAATATTCCAAGCTCCTAAACTTTAGGTGCAATTTTTTCTCACGTATCTGTGATATCAGCAGAATATATCAGTTGCAATTGCAAACGTACACAAAAGGATGCTTTGTGTTCCCTTCTTCAAATTAGTGAAATGCATACAATGCTTAAAAGGATAAGCAAGATACCTGCTCGAGCAAGCCCTTGAGGTCTCCACCAACACAATATTCCAATACTAGCCGAAAATGTGCTGATGTTTCGTACCTAGGGAGAAAAGCAAGGCATAGTTATGGTATGCACTAGAATGGTCAAATGTTAAGTGAACAGTAAGGATAACCTCAACAAGACTAGCAAAGTACTTGCAATTGCTATACTGCAAAATTAGCACAGGCAAAGCAATACGTCAATATGAATCCTTAAAAACTTACCAAGAGTAAAATTTCAGGACATTTGCATGATCTGAAGAATGGAGCATCTGGACCTGCAAAGGTAAGTTCAAAAGCATCATTGGCACAAAGGAACAAACCATAAATAAACAACTTATGAGCATAAGCATTGATCAAACTTATGATAGAACATCTAAGAATGCTCACCAAGCTTGAGAATGATTCTCTATCTGGTAACATTTTATCTACCTTATTGATAATTACCCTTGGGCAGTTGCTCAGAGAGACAAAAGGCACATCCAAAAGAAAGACAGGTCCTTGGAAGCGACAATAACAACAAACTAAGTACAAACCCAACAAAAGAACAGCATTTGCCAATAGTAGGTCAACAACATTCATTAGTGAGCGCAGGTTGTAACTTATCTTCATGGGCACATCTCTTCTATAATTGGGTATGTGCAAAATTATTAGGAAGTTTATGTTTTTCCAGCACTTGAAAATATAAGAATTCGTGATGCTGTGTGGCAGGTGAAAAACTGCACGGCATTTAGCACATCGAGCTTATCATTATCTTAGTCACGGTTACATTAAGCCTGGGGCAGTTAAGTTCTCTCGAAATAGGCTTTCGCCCCGCTATATAGATATAGCAACCACACGATACAACTGATAGTCCGATGCTGGGGCAAACAGCACAAGCAAGCCCAAAAGAAATAACAGAGAAAGAAAAAGAAACTAATGACAACAGAGTCGGGTCGACAAAAACGATGGTGACCCGTAACCGCTGCGCCCGCCGGAGAATTTCCACCACGCTCCTAGCACTTCGGACCGCCGCATACCAAGCAACACCTTCAGGAAGGAACGCGACAATGCCGACGCTGTTGCCCGGACTGGTTCTAGGGTTTCCCCCGATACATGGAGGGGCGTGTGGAAGAGGTAAGCCCGGCGCCCTTCATACTGCATCATCCTCAAGCAAACACTAACCAGAAGTCGAATGCTTGGGCAAACAACAATTGCTTGGGCAAACAACAATTAATCAGATATTGTCATGTACCAAGCCTAAACCCAAAGCCACGGAAGATCTATCATCAAATAAATTACGCGAATCGCGACATACACGCACTAGCACGTGGCTACATGTTGCCAAACCAGCTAGCCGCTCCTAAACCAATGCAAACGCCGCACAAGCTTCGCCCCAAAAATTGACGCGGGGAGGGAGGGGTTGGCTCACCTCATTGAGGACCTTGGATCGCTGCGACTTTCGACGCTCTTGACGGCGAAGTACTGGATGGTTTTCTTCTTCCGCCCCTTGTACACCGTCTTCCGCACCACAACACAACCCCATCCACCCAAAAAATAAAATCAGAGATCCCTCGCATTCGAGCCAGCCCCGGCCCGATACGGGCGGATCCGAGGCCGGGGTAGGGGACGAAACCGACCGGAATGGAGGAGGTGGGGGCGGAGGGTTACCGCGTGCTTGCCGCGGCCAATGGCCTCGTAGACGTGGAAGTTGTTCATGGCGGAGCAGCAATAGCTGGAGGGTGGAGGAGGACTCCTCCTCTGGTCTCCGGCTAGGTTTAGGGCTTGTGGTCTGAGGCGGCCGGAGAAGTGCGCGAAATGGGGAGCGGAGCGGAGAGGAGAGAGTGAGCGGGGCTTCGGTTTCGAAGGAGACGCTCCCGTTGATTTTTCGAATTTCGCATCATTTTCGTCTTCGGTTTGGCTGTGAACGCTTCTTAGACTAGCCACAATGGGTGTTAGAGCATCTCCAGCAGCCGCGCTAAGCGCCGCGCGCAAAAAATCTGTTTGCAGCGCGCGTTTTGGCTGCTTTAGCGCGGCCGACAGCAGCCGTGCTATAATGCAGCGCGCGCGCACCGCTCCAGCAACGCGCAAAAATATAGCGCGCGCGTCGCACAAACCACATATACATTTCAAAGAAGAGGAGCAAAAATGACCAAACAAACAAAATAAATCAACAATAAATAGTTCAATTTCGTTATCATTACAACTCAAACAAATAATTTATCGTTCAGTACAACAAATAATGCAATAAACACAACGAATAGTGGAAGTGGCGCGGGCGGGGGCGGCGGCGCGGCCGGATGGGGGTGGAAGTGGGAGAGGAAGTGCGAGGCGAGCGCTCGAGTGTGCCACGCGCTGTAGCGGGCGCCCGGAATACACCTCGCGGAATAGTGTTTCCGACAGCGTGCCCAATTCGTTATAGCGCGCGCGCCGTTTTTGCGCGCCCGCTGGAGCGACCCGCCGCGTTGCGCGCGTGCTAAAACGGACTAATTTGCGGCACGGCTGTTGGAGATGCTCTTACTACTCTATATTACTACCTTTATAGTAGGGAGTAATATATGTATGGTAACATGCAACACTTCCTTTATTAGGCTATAGACTCATCTTGTCTTGATATGTGTGATGTTACAGTAACTAGCTATGTTACCACATGCCTTTCTTTCTTCATTAATTACATGCCACATCATCTATTTTGCTTAGATAAGTGTGATGTTACAACCTATGTTACTCCCGCTGTGGGTAGTCTTTGCCCTTATGTCTTTTTTTATATAAAATTGTTCTGTTTATTTTCCGATGCAACCGCGTGCAAAATACAGTGTGACGGCACATGAAGCCAAACCTTAGATAACTCATTGCTAACACCCTCTCGCGGCATGATATGCGCTACTCCATTTGTTGATCTCCGTGGTCCTCGCCCATTTGATCTTGTGATTCTCAAAAGACTTGAGCATTTCTTTGATATCTTCAATAACCGGCCCAACTGCCGAGAGGTTTTTGGTTGAGTAGCCGATCATGCTTGCCACACTTTTGCTATCAAGCTCCACAACGATCTTCGTGACACCCATCTCGACAGCGAATTGCACCGTCCTCTGAAGGTAGTTGAGAAGTAGTGGCACGCAGCAGCCCGGAAGGAGTCGTCGTGATCGCGCATCACCACTCTTGTGCCACTCTTCTCTCCCGTCTTGGACGTGACGCCATCGTCGTTGGCTTTGAGCCACCATCCTCCGGCGGGAGCCAGCGCTCCAC
>NC_057798.1:659557794-659559622 GCF_018294505.1 Triticum aestivum | reverse complement strand
GTTCCTTCATGAAGCTTGTTTCCCTTGTTGTGACTCTCGCCGATCATATGCCGTATAAGTTGTGAACCATTACCTCGTGCTCTTCCGGAGAAGCTTCACTCATCCATGCCAGCATCCATCTTTGCAATGCACTTTGGGAGCACATCAACGCCGGCGGGATCGCCAACGGTACTCCCATCTCCGAGCGCATTACCTTCTAGAAGCACACTGAATGTGGACACATCCAAAATCTATGCAACATATATTCCTCTCTGGCACATGCAACACAAAATACCCCGGGCTTGATCTTCCTTTTTGTGGAGTTCGGCTCCTAGAGCTAGTTTGTTCCGCATGAGTCTCCACGTGTGGATTTTCACTTTGTCTGGCGCACAAATGTCCCAAAGAGCTAACCACCCTTTGTGTTGTAGCCTGTCGAGAAGGGGTCTGGCTGCCCAGGCCCCTTTCATAGCCATTCCTAAATGGTGTGCAGATCTAACAGAGAACTTGTCACTTTTTTTGAAGCTCCAAGCAAGGTAGTCTTCACTGTTCGGTCCTCCAATTTGAATTTGCAATATGTCATTAGTGTCATCATCCAAAAACATTTGTGTCACCTTGTTTCTATCCCAATTGGTGCCATGATCATTCAGTAAATCACAAACCCTCGTGATGTTAGGCACATAATCCTTGCCCAGTGGCTTTAGGTTGCCTCTCTCCGGTATCCATTTATCATGATGGTTATTGATCCTACTACCATCTCCAATCCTCCACATTGCACCTTCTCGAAGGAGATCTCTAACTTGTGGAATACTTCAGAAAGTAAAAGAAGCATTGGTTGGGCATGATGCATTCATGATGTTTCCCTCTCCAAAAATATTTGGCCTTCAAAACTCTTGCACACAGGGAATTTCAGACCTGGAGGATCCCCAACGCTTGTTTATCTAGCAAAGCTTGATTAAACACCTAAAAAATCATAAACCCATTTCAGCTTCCCACTTTGTAGCACACATCTTATCCCATGCAATCCAGTATACCTTCCTGGGATAAGATGTCTCGCCTCCTTGGCAAGGTGGTGGTGGTCGACGAGCTCTCACTCCGCAAGGAGGAGGAGGTGCGGGTCAAGGTCAAGTGTCTCGACTCCACCAAGCTGCACACCTCGGTCCGGGTCTTCTTCAACGACCAGGGGTTCGACCTCAGGATCGCCCCCGAGCCGCCCAACCATGTTGGGCGCCCCCGCTCCCTCGACATCGGCCCCCCTGACGACCACCGGGGGGCCGGCGGAGACTTCCACGGCCGGCATCAGTCTCGCTCCCACCGCTCTGACGAGGAGGGGGCGTCCGAGGATTCCCGCTCCCCCTCCCCCTCGCCCCCCCTCCGGCTACGGGGGGCAAGGGCCGCCAGGCTGCTCCCGGCCCCATGGTGGATGACCCGCCGATCCCTGACGGGTCGTCATCCGAGGGGAGCGACATCTTCAGTGTCGGCCTGGTGGTCTGGCCGGCCTCCTCCCCGCACTCCCCCGTCTCCCCCCGCCTCCGGGGATGGCCCCAGTCGGCCTGACCGGAGGGCTGCTCTCCGCTCCGTCGGCGGCCCCTGAGGGTGGGGCGTTGCCTCCTGTGGATGCCCCCCCTCCGGCTTCGCCTCCCCCCGCCACCGTCCTCTCCACGCCGCCCGACGCGCCCCCGGCCCCGTCGTCCCCTCGGGCTCCTTCTGGGGCATGCTCTTCGGCCTCGGGTGCTCTCTCTCCTCCTCGGGTCGCTCCTCTACCCGTGACCCAGAGCCCCCTAGGCTGTGCGGGGCCGGGGCTGTTGGCCTCTCCCTCGTCGCCCCCTGGGGAGGGGACGGCCCGGATCAT
>NC_057798.1:659553654-659557483 GCF_018294505.1 Triticum aestivum | reverse complement strand
GCGGCCGGTCGGCTTCCTCCCCGGTGGTGGCCTCCCGCCGGAGTGCTCGGCTGGACGCTGCCCACCCCGAGGGCCGCCCGGCGCTTCCCATCCCCGAGCGGGCTCAGCTCCGTGCTGCCGCCCGCAACCTGGAGCCAGGTACGCCCTCCGCTCCCCCCTCTACTTCGTCTTGTTCTTTCTCTGCTCTTGTATCTGTTCCTCTGGGCCATCTCGCCAAAGTGGCCTCCGATTCCGCGATCATCTTTCGTGGGGAGGTGGGGCCCCCTCTCGCCCAGGTTGCGGCCATCAGGGCCCGGGAGGTTCTTGACGGGAAACTGGCGGAGGCCCGAGCGGCCCTCACTGTTCCCCCTGCCCCTGCGCTAACCAGGGGTTCTGCCCCCCTCCTCGGACGCGGCAGGCGGCTCCCCCTTCCTCGGGGGCCGGGCCGGAGATCCGGGGACGCACCCGCTCCCGCACGGCAGCTCTTCGAGTGCTTAGCGCGTCCTGTGTCCTGGGGTCAAGCAGCCCCCCAATGGTTCCTTGATGCGAGCCCTCTTCTGGAACATCCGCGGCTTCGGCCATGATGGCCGCCTCCGCCAGTTAGTGGAGTACATGCGAGATGAGCACATAGACATCATGGCCGTGCAGGAGACCATGTGTCGCGAATTTGCGCTTCGTGAGCTTGACCGGCTGAGCTCTCACCTCTTTGCGTGGCACTGGCTCCCTTCTAGTGGGAGCGCGGGTCACTCGGGCGGCATCCTCTTAGGTGTGAAGGATGCCACCTTTGAGGTGGGCAGCATGGATCGGGGCGAATTCTTCGTGAGCATGGAGGTCTTCGAGAGATCTCTTAACTTCAAGTGGGAGATCATCATAGTCTATGGCCCGGCCGACCATAGTCGGTCGGCTTCCTTCCTGGAGGAGCTTCACCGGAAAATCTCGGCCGCCTCCCTCCCCGTTGTTGTCGGGGGGGGGGGGGACTTCAATCTGCTGTGATTTGCGGATGACAAGAATAATGGCAATGTTAGTTTTGCCCGGATGGACATGTTTAATGACTTCATTGCCGACCTTGCCCTCCGGGAAATTGATCGGGTTGGGGCCCGTTTTACTTGGACCAACCGCCAAGCCTCCCCGACCCTCTCCGTCTTGGACAGGGTCCTAGTCTACTCCGAGTGGGACCTCCGATGCCCCTTAGCCTCTCTTCGTGCCATCACCCGGATTGGGTCGGATCACGTCCCCTTGCTTCTCTCCTCCGCGGACGAGCGTCCTCAGATTCCCCCTCGGTTCCGTTTCGAGTCCTTCTGGCTCTCCCAGGCCGGATTCTCCGACGCCGTCAGTGCTCGTTGGATCGAGGCTCGAGCCCACCCCCACCCCCGCACCCCTTCCGCCATAGACGTGTGGCACTTCTGTGCGAAGCGTGCTCAGCAATTTATGAAGGGGTGGGAAGCCAACTTGGGCCGTGACACCAGGGAGCGTAAGAGGGCGCTGCTGACTGCGATCCAGGCCCTTGACCTCCGGGCTGACGCGGTTGGTCTCTCCCCGGACGAGTGGCTGTCCCGCTATGACCTCGAGGACCAGCTCTCCGTGATCTACACTGATGAGGAGGCCTATTGGCATATCCGGGGCGCTCAGCGTTGGGTCTTGAAGGGTGACGCGAATACGGCTTACTTCCAGGCGATCGCCAACGGGCGTCGCAGACGCAACACCATCCCCTGCCTTTGGGATGGAGCCTCTCTCCTTCAGGACCCCCGGGACATCCGCTCCCATGTTGATGGGTTCTATCATTCCCTCTTCTCCCCCGCTCCTCGGAGCGGTCTCTCTCTCGCCCTTGATTGCTGGACCGGCGCCCATCTGGTTTCTGAAGCCGATAACACATCCCTGATGGCCCCCTTCTCTGAACAGGAGGTCTGGGAGGCCATCAGGGGTATGAACCCCTCCTCGGCGCCGGGCCCTGACGGTCTTCCGGTCATCTTCTTCCAGACCTTCTGGAACGTGATTAAGCCTGAGATCATGGCCATCTTCGAGGAATTCTTCGTGGGCTCGATTGACCTTGGCCGCCTCAACTTTGGGACCATCTCCCTCATTCCCAAGGTCCCTGGAGCGACGGACATCCGCCAGTTCCGCCCGATTACGGTCATCAACGTGATCTTCCGGATCCTGGTCAAGGGGTACGCCAATAGGGTGACCCTGCTTGCTGACCGGATCACTCACCCTAACCAATCTGCGTTCATTAAGGGCCGGTACATCCTAGATGGTGTCCTGGTCCTGCACGAGGTCCTTCATGAAGTCCGGGTCAAACAGCTGAAGGCGGTCTTTCTGAAAATCGATTTTCACAAGGCCTATGACACGGTTAGCTGGTCCTTCCTTAGGGAAGTTCTTCTGCGAAAGGGCTTTGACGACCGGTGGATCACGAGAGTCATGCAAATGGTCTCTTGCGGTCGCACGGCGGTCAACATTAACGGCGAGATCGGCCCCTTCTTCCCTACCCTTTGTGGGGTGCGCCAAGGCGACCCCTTCTCCCCGTTCCTCTTCAATATGGTCATGGACGCTTTGGCCTCCATTCTAGACAAGGCAAAAGCCGCGGGCCACCTCCGTGGTATTACCCCCCATCTCTCCGGGGGCACGGGGATCTTCATCCTCCAGTATGCCGATGACACGATCATCATGGTTGAAGGCTCGGAGCTGGATATCACCAACCTAAAGTTCCTCCTTCTTTGCTTCCAACAGATGTCGGGCCTCAAGATCAACTTTGATAAGAGCGATGTTATGGTGATGGGATACTCTCCCGCTGAGTCAGTGGACATCGCCAATAGACTTAATTGCCGCCTGGACTCGTTCCCCACTACCTACCTTGGGACGCCCATCAGTGACTCGCGCCTCTTGGCCGCCGATCTTCGCCCCTCCGTGACCAAGCTCCAGACTAGATGCGAGCCCTGGCAGGGGAGGTGGCTCTCTAAGGCGGCCCGGACTATTCTTATCAACTCCTCCCTCTCCAGCCTCCTCTTATTTCTTATGAGTTTCTACAGCCTCCACGAATCTCTCCATAAGGAGATCGCCAAAATCCAGTCCCGCTTCTGTTGGGCTGGCGAGCACGGCAAGCAGAAGTATCACATGGTCAGCTGGCCTGACATCTGCAAGCCTCGGGAGCAGGGTGGATTGGGGATCATGTGCTCTAAGCGGATGAATATTGCCCTCCTATCCCGATGGCTGTGGCGCATCTCGCAGGGTCAGGGTGGCCTATGGCTGGACATTATCCGGAATAAATACCTGCGCGGCCAACCCCTTGCCTTCTGCCAGAAGTCGGGAGGTTCTCAGTTCTGGCAGTCCCTCGTCCAGCTCCTCCCTGTGCTCCGCATTGGTACCTCTATCTCGGTAGGGTCCGGCCTCTCGACGCTCTTCTGGTTTGACCGATGGGCCGGCGACTCCCCCTTTGCGGCTCGCTTCCCCATCCTCTTCTCTATCTCTGTCGACCCCATGATTTCTGTTGATAGGGCCCTTATTGACTTAGGCGCCTCGCTTCCGTCGGCCATTTGGGCCTGCGGAATCCGCCGCCTGGCGTGAGCTGCTTGATTGCATCGCTCTGCATGAGCCGCTGGTGGATGGAGCCCAAGACCTTGTGCATTGGCACTTGGAGTCGTCGGGCCAGTTCTCTACCAAATCGCTCTACATGGCCATTGCCCCCTCCTCCGCTCCCCCCCTCTTGATGGTATGGTCCGTCCGTCTCCCACTGAAGATCCGCATCTTCATGTGGCAGTGGATCCGTGGACGGATCCCATCCGGTGTGGAGGTCCGCAAGCGTAATGGCCCAGGCACTGGTATCTGCCCCCTCTGTGCCGTCCCCGAGGACTCCAAC
>NC_057798.1:659538587-659553521 GCF_018294505.1 Triticum aestivum | reverse complement strand
CATGTGGCAGTGGATCCGTGGACGGATCCCATCCGGTGTGGAGGTCCGCAAGCGTAATGGCCCAGGCACTGGTATCTGCCCCCTCTATGCTGTCCCCGAGGACTCCAACCACATCTTCTTCGCGTGCGCCTCCGCCCGGTTCCTCTGGAGCTGCTTCCGCGAGATTGTCAGGGGGGGTTGGACCCACACCAACTTCCCCGACTTATTTGCTGAACTCCAAACGTCCCCCTCGTCCTCCCGCCACATTAGGTGGCTGGAGGTTGGGGTCCTTGCCTGGACTCTTTGGACTGTTCGTAATAAGCTTGTGATCGAGCGTACCCCTCTCCGTCGTGCTACTGACGCTCTCTACAAATTCTCGGGTTTCCTGCAGCTTTGGCGGCCGCTTAGCCGTCCCCTGGAGCGCGACGCCATCTCTGCCTTCATCGCCGATCTTCGCTCGATGGCCGTCCGCCTTTCGCCACCGCCGCCGCCGCCGGAGCCTGACTAAATCCCCGACGCGGGTCTCGCTTTGTTTTTTCTCTTTCTTTGGGCTTGTTGAGCTGTGCCCTCAGCAGAACCTTATGACTTTGTTGTGGTACTTGGGTGTGTGTGTGGACTTGGTGTGGTTGTATGTCCTTTGGCGGTCTGCTTTATCTATAAAGCGGGGCGAAAGCCTTTTTCTGTATACCTTCCTATCACTGTTGGCTGCACCCCACCAAAATTTTGAATAGATCGAGGTCACGTTCCAGCACGTTTTCTTTGGGGGTTGAAAATGGTTCATAGTATAAGTTGGTGTAGACCGAAGGACAAATTTGATAAGCACCTCTCTAGTTGTCTTTGATTGCCCTTGGACCTTCTATCCCATGACTTTACCTTTTGAGGATTCTTCCACATTCTTGGAAGTCCCATCTTCGGATCTACCTACCATAGTTGGCAGACCAAGATAACATTCACTCAAAGCTTTCAAATCATTGCCTAGAGTTCTTTTCAATTCATCTTTTCCCTCCCAGACTTCCTTTACTAGAAAATATAGATGGCTTGTTGAGATTTACCTTCTGGCCTAAGGCCGCTTCATACACATTAAGGATGTTTTTAGCACTAGAAAATTGCTCTGTGATGTCTCCAAAAACACAACATTGTCATCAGCAAAAAGAAGGTGAGTAACGTTGGGGCCAGTGCTCCCAAAGGAAACACCCTTTAGCTCATTCTATCTATGCGCATTTTTTAATAAAGAAGAGAACCCATCTACACAGAGCAGAAACAAATATGGCGAAAGTGGGTCCCCCTGGCGAAGCCCCCTCGAAGGAGTAAAACTTCTCAATCATCCCCCATTAAGTTTGACAGTGAAATTTCCAGTTGTGATACACCTCATAACCATTCCTATCCACCTATCTGAGAAGCCACACTTTTTCACCATCCGCTCCAGGAAAATCCACTCCACCTTATCGTATGCCTTCATCATATCCAAGTTCATGGTGCAGAGTGGCTTCTTCCTTTTCCTTGTTCTGATTGCATGTACACATTTGTACGCTACAAGGACATTATCAATTATTAGCCTGTCAGGCAGGAAAGCACTTTGTTCCTCTAAGATCATAATTGGTAGCACCACCTTCAACCTGTTCACCAACACTTTCACTGCCATTTTGTATAGTGCGTACATTACAAAGACTGATGGGGCAAATCTGAGTAAGAAGCTTCGGTGAGTTTACTCTGGGATCATCACAAGAACACTGTCATTGAAAGAACTTGGTGAATTTACCCCATGCAGAAAATCTCGAACCGCATGACACACATCGTCCTTCACCAACTCTAAGCGGCATTGGTAAAACAAAGCCGGCCGACCGGCCGGCCCTGGGGCCTTTGTTGGTCCCATCTGAAAAATCTCCTCGTCAGAAAAGATCACACACAACTTCACCTCCATCTCCTTCGTGACATAGCACTCAATATGTGTTAGGAGCTACTCCGCCTCTGCCGACCCTTCCAACGCAAAAAGGTGATCATAGAAATCAGCAGCTAAAGCCCTCATCTCCTCATCTACAATGCAACAGGTTATGTTTGATTTGAGCAGCACCCTAACGTTATTTTTCCTTTTCATATGTAGTGCACAGTTCTGACAATAATGTGTGTTTGTATCCTCTGCTTTCAGCCAATCCACCGGCGAACACTGCATGTACATCAACTCCTCTTTGGCATATATCTCATGAAGTTGGGCTTCTAAGTGTTGGACCTCCAGCGCTCCTTTGCCTTCGCTAGTTGGTGTTGAATCAATCCAAAGACCGTTCTGCTCCAAGACTGCACATGGCTAGTAAGTTTCTGGAACTTTGCGCATACTGTCGAGATCCTCGAACCCTTCCAACTCGCTTTGTTCCATGCTTTGTGCACCATGGAGTCATACTGCTCATGTTGGGTCCATATCTCCCGGTATCTAAAACCTCTCCTCTCCCTTTGCGTGTTGTTATCTGGTGATTCAAGAGACCTGATAAAGAGAGCCACACGGCCCGACTCCTCAGTGAATACATGCTCCACCGTCATTTCTCAGAACAACCGAAAGAAATCTGAGATGCAAGTGCCTTTGTCCAGCCTGGCTTGAATGTTTTTATCAGCATCCCTTTTGTTATCCCATGTATAAGGGTAGCCAAAGAATCCTATGTCTGCTAGGGAGCTAATGCACAAGCATTTCTGGAAGCCCTCCATATGTGCAAAAGTCCGCGGGTTGCCGCCGAGCTGTTGGGATTGGAATAGCACCTCATTGAAATCGCATGCACACAACCAATGTAAGTCATCTTAAGATTTTAGATAGTGAATAGTGTCCCATGTTTTCTTTCTCAGCTCCATCTTAGGCTCCCCATAGATTTCAGTGAACCTAAAGGTTTTGTCATCCATAGTAATCGCCACATTAAGGAAATATTGACAAGAAGGCCTAACAGGCACCTGCAAATTATCCCTCCACCATACCGCAAGTCCTCCGCTTTTTCCATCACAGTCCATTGCCACGCCTTGTCATACACCAAGACACCACTTAATATTCTCCATAGCCTTGATTTCCTTCTTTATCTCACTAAAAAACTACTGGGTTATAGGACCTAACCAAGACACGAAGTTTGCCTGTCGAGTCCAACCCTAATCCCGACGTCGACCCCACAAATACTGTTGGAAATATGCCCTAGAGGCAATAATAAATTAGTTATTATTATATTTCCTTGTTCATGATAATCGTTTATTATCCATGCTATAATTGTATTGATAGGAAACTCAGATACATGTGTGGATACATAGACAACACCATGTCCCTAGTAAGCCTCTAGTTGACTAGCTCGTTGATCAATAGATGGTTGCAGTTTCCTGACCATGGACATTGGATGTCATTGATAACGGGATCACATCATTAGGAGAATGATGTGATGGACAAGACCCAATCCTAAGCCTAGCACAGAGATCGTGTAGTTCGTATGCTAAAGCTTTTCTAATGTCAAGTATCTTTTCCTTAGACCATGAGATTGTGCAACTCCCGGATACCGTAGGAATGCTTTGGGTGTACCAAACGTCACAACGTAACTGGGTGGCTATAAAGGTGCACTACAGGTATCTCTGAAAGCGTCTGTTGGGTTGGCACGAATCGAGACTGGGATTTGTCACTCCGGTTAACGGAGAGGTATCTCTGGGCCCACTCGGTAGGACATCATCATAATGTGCACAATGTGACCAAGGGGTTGATCACGGGATGATGTGTTACGGAACGAGTAAAGAGACTTGCCGGTAACGAGATTGAACAAGGTATCGGTATACCGACGATCGAATCTCGGGCAAGTACAATACCGCTAGACAAATGGAATTGTATACGGGATTGATTAAGTCCTTGACATCGTGGTTCATCCGATGAGATCATCGTGGAACATGTGGGAGCCAACATGGGTATCCAGATCCCACTGTTGGTTATTGACCGGAGAATGTCTCGGTCATGTCTACATGTCTCCCGAACCCGTAGGGTCTACACACTTAAGGTTCGATGACGCTAGGGTTATAAAGGAAGTTTGTATGTGGTTACCGAATGTTGTTCGGAGTCCCGGATGAGATCCCGGACGTCACGAGGAGTTCCGGAATGGTCCGGAGGTAAAGATTTATATATGGGAAGTCCTATTTTGGTCACCGAAAAAGTTTCGGGTTTTTCCGGTAACGTACCGGGACCACCGGGAGGGTCCCGGGGGTCCACCAAGTGGGGCCACCAACCCCGGAGGGCTGCATGGGCCAAGTGTGGGAGGGGACCAGCCCCAGGTGGGCTGGTGCGCCCCCCCACAGGGCCCAAGGCGCAGGGAAGTGGGGGAAGGGGGCAAACCCTAGGGCAGATGGGCCCTAAGGCCCACCCTAGGTGCGCCTCCCCCTTCTCCCCTTCTGGCCGCCACCAGATGGCATCTGGGGGCTGCCGCCACCCCTGGGGAGGGAACCCTAGAGGGGGCGCAGCCCCCTCCCCTTCCCCTATAAATACTTGAGGGTTTTTGGGCTGCAATACATGAGTTTTTGACCTTTCCAGGTGCAGCCCTACCTCTCTCCCTTCTCCTCTCCCGCGGTGCTTGGCGAAGCCCTGCTGGATCACCACACTCCTCCATCACCACCACGCCATTGTGCTGCTGCTGGATGGAGTCTTCCTCAACCTCTCCCTCTCTCCTTGCTGGATCAAGGCGTGGGAGACGTCACCGGGCTGTACGTGTGTTGAACGCGGAGGTGCCGTCCGTTTGGCACTAGGATCTCTGGTGATTTGGATCACGACGAGTACGACTCCTTCAACCCCGTTCTCTTGAACGCTTCCGCTTAGCGATCTACAAGGGTATGTAGATGCACTCTCCTTCCCTTCGTTGCTGGTTTCTCCATAGATAGATCTTGGTGACACGTAGGAAAATTTTGAATTTCTGCTATGTTCCCCAACAAATACCCCTCCTTGTCTGCATCCGGATGAAACCATAGCCACTTCCCACTCCACTGCACTCTCGGAACGTTCTGATCCCCCTAGCTCCTCTCCAGTGATCCCTGGCCTTCTCCAGCTTGACGAGAAGCGACCGATTAGTACATTTTGTATAGACTTGATCAAAGTTAAAGAAATTTGATGTAGGACAAACCTATAACTTCAATTTATTTGGAATATATTTGTCCTCTATGTTGTCACAAAGGTTCGCACGCCTTTTTGTCGCATTGTTCAATTTCATAGATTTGTAATATGTCAGGCAACACATTCTAGATTGTATTAGGGGGCGGGGCACCTTTTTTCTCAATTTTTTTAGCTTGATTTGTTTTATAATTGGTTCATGATTCGGAACTAAGATGGGCTTCAGATAGGCTTGCTTCTATTTTTGGGGTCATGTAATCAATTCAAGTAAATATGCCTACTATGAAATCATGTGAGCTGCTCGGACGTGTTGTTGGTAATTCTTTGTCGCTCATTGAGACGAGGTATGGGGCAATCACAGAAAGGAAAGTTAGTTTAACATCCCCAGCATCACACTACAGTAATCTCCCCCTAATGAAGGTCATGTCATCATGATCATCATGTCAAAATGCCACTTGTCCAAAATCTTCTTCAAATTCAAATTCTAATTGCATGTAAAATATTTGCTTCTTCTTTCATGCAAATAAAATAGTTCATCCTATGACAAATAATCCCTAGATATTTGTCATGTTGAAGCCAACATTTTTGGAATTCCCAAATTGCCCCTAGGAATTTATTATCTGGTCCAGCAGTATTTAAGATGTCCTTTCCATTTTCTAAAAATGCTTGGACAACTCCTGATGACCCCAAACGTTTTGTGGCAGTGTCCAATAATTTAAAATTGTTTTGGCCAGTGGCATATTTTTGCAAAGTCAATTGTGGCTAAAATAAAATGCAAAAGCTGCTAAAAAAGAGAAAATCAAAAGGCAAAAAAAGAAAAGAGAAAGAGCACATGCCACTGTGCACTGGGCCAAGTGCACAGTGCCTGGCCCGAGCCAACTGGCCCAGCTAGGCCGGCCCACTCCCCTGTTGGAAATATGACCTAGAGGCAATAACCCTGTTCAAGAATTCATCCGATTAACCAGTTAACTTGCCGACTAATCCCTACTCGTAGGGTCATCGAGTATCCTATAAACTGATAAATCGTCCGATTAATTGATTAAATGGCCGATTAACTTGTCGATTAGCCGATTAATTCCTACTCACCAGCCAACCGAGCAGCTAACAGTTAACGATTTCCTTAACAATGGGCAATAATAAAATGATTATTATTATATTTCCTTGTTCATGATAATTGTCTATTGTTCATGCTATAATTGTATTAACCAGAAACAGTGATACATGTGTGAATGCATAGACCACAACATTTCCCTAGTGAGCCTCTAGTTGACTAGCTCGTTGATCAACAGATAGTCATGGTTTCCTGACTATGGACATTGGATGTCATTGATAACGGGATCACATCATTAGGAGAATGATGTGATGGACAAGACCCAATCCTAAGCATAGCACAAGATCGTGTAGTTCGTTCGCTAAATCTTTTCTAATGTCAAGTATCAGTTTCTTAGACCATGAGATTGTGTAACTCCCGGATACCGTAGGAGTGCTTTGGGTGTACCAAACGTCACAAGGCAACTGGGTGACTATAAAGGTACACTACAGGTATCTCTGAAAGTCTCTGTTGGGTTGACACGAATCGAGACTGGGATTTGTCACTCCGTATGACGAAGAGGTATCTCTGGGCCCACTCGGTAATGCATCATCATAATGAGCTCAATGTGACCAAGTAGTTGGTCACGGGATCATGCATTACGTAACGAGTAAAGTGACTTGCTGGTAACGAGATTGAACGAGGTATTGGGATACTGACGATCGAATCTCGGGCAAACAACGTATCGATTGACAAAGGGAATTGCATACGGGATTACTTGAATCCTCGACATCGTGGTTCATCCGATGAGATCATCGAGGAGCATGTGGGAGCCAACATGGGTATCCAGATCCCGTTGTTGGTTATTGACCGAAGAGTCGTCTCGGTCATGTCTACGTGTCTTCCGAACCCGTAGGGTCTACACACTTAAGGTTCGGTGATGCTAGGGTTGTAGAGATATTAGTATGCGGTAACCCGAAAGTTGTTTGGAGTCCCGGATGAGATCCCGTACGTCATGAGGAGTTTCAGAATGGTCCGGAGGTGAAGATTTGTATATAGGAAGTCAGGTTTCGGCCACCGGGAAAGTTTCGGGGGTCACTGGTATTGTACCGAGACAACCGGAAGGGTCCCGGGGGTCCACCGGGTGGGGCCACCTATCCTGGAGGGCCCCATGGGCTGAAGTGGGAAGGGAACCAGCCCCTGGTGGGCTGGTGCGCCCATCCTTGGGCCTCCCCCTGTGCCTAGGGTTGGAAACCCTGGGGGTGGGGGCGCCCCACCTGACTTGGGGGGCAAGTCCCCCCCTTGGCCGCCCCCCTCCCTTGAGATTGGATCTCTAGGGGGTCGGTGCCCCCCCAGGGCCCCTATATAAAGAGGGGGGAGGGAGGGCTGCGCACCCAAGCCCCTGGCGCCTCCCTCTTCCCCCCGTAACACCTCTCCCTCTCGCTGAGCTTGGCGAAGCCCCGCCGAGATCCCCGCTGCTTCCACCACCACGTTGTCGTGCTGCTGGATCTCCATCAACCTCTCATTCCTCCTTGCTGGATCAAGAAGGAGGAGACGTCTCTCCGCTCCGTACGTGAGTTGAATGCGGAGGTGTCGTCCGTTCGGCGCTAGGATCATCGGTGATTTGGATCACGACGAGTACGACTCCATCAACCATGTTCTCTTGAACGCTTCCGCTCGCGATCTACAAGGGTATGTAGATGCACTCCTCTCTCTCATTGCTAGATGACTCCATAGATTGATCTTGGTGATGCGTAGAAAATTTTTATTTTCTGCAATGTTCCCCAACAGTGGCATCATGAGCTAGGTCTATGCATAGTTTCTATGCACGAGTAGAACACAATTTTGTTGTGGGCGTAGATTTTGTCAATTTACTTGCCACTACTAGTCTTATCTTGTTTCGGCACCATCGTGGGATGAAGCAGTCCGGACCGACCTTACACGTACGCTTACGTGAGACAGGTTCCACCGACTGACATGCACTAGTTGCATAAGGTGGCTAGCGGGTGTCTGTCTCTCCCACTTTAGTCGGATCGGATTCGATGAAAAGGGTCCTTATGAAGGGTAAATAGAAATTGGCATATCACGTTGTGGTTTTGGCGTAGGTAAGAATCGTTCTTGCTAGAACCTTATAGCAGCCACGTAAAACTTGCAACAACAATTAGAGGACGTCTAACTTGTTTTTGCAACATATGCCTTGTGATGTGATATGGTCAAAAGGATGTGATGAATGAAATATATGTGATGTATGAGATTGATCATGTTCTTGTAATAGGAATCACGACTTGCATGTCGATGAGTATGACAACCGACAGGAGCCATAGGAGTTTTCTTTAATTATTGTATGACCCGCGTGTCATTGAATAACGCCATGTAATTACTTTACTTCTTTGTTAAACCATTAGCGATAGTAGTAGAAGTAATAGTTGGCAAACAACTTCATGGAGACACGATGATGGAGATCATGATGATGGAGATCATGGTGTGCCGGTGACGATGATGATCATGGCGCCCCGAAGATGGAGATCAAAGGAGCAAAATGATATTGGCCATATCATGTCACTATTTGATTGCATGTGATGTTTATCATGTTTTTGCATCTTATTTGCTTAGAACGACGGTAGTAAATAAGATGATCCCTCATAACAATTTCAAGAAAGTGTTCCCCCTAACTGTGCGCCGTTACGAAAGTTCGTTGTTTCGAAGCACCACGTGATGATCGTGTGTGATAGATTCTAACGTTCACATACAACGGGTGTAAGACAGATTTACACATGCAAAAACACTTAGGTTGACTTGACGAGCCTAGCATGTACAGACATGGCCTCGGAACACAAGAGACCGAAAGGTCGAGCATGAGTCGTATAGAAGATACGATCAACATGGAGATGTTCACCGATGATGACTAGTCCATCTCACGTGATGATCAGACACAGTCTAGTTGACTCGGATCATGTGTCACTTAGATGACTAGAGGGTTTTCTATCTGAGTGGGAGTTCATTAAATAATTTGATTAGATGAACTTAATTATCATGAACTTAGTCTAAAACCTTTGCAAAATGTCTTGTAGATCAAATGGCCCACACTCATGTCAACCTCGACTTCAACGCGTTCCTAGAGAAAACCAAGCTGAAAGATGATGGCAACAACTATACGGACTGGGTCCGGAACCTGAGGATCATCCTCATAGCTGCCAAGAAAGCATATGTCCTAGAAGCACCACTAGGTGAAGCACCCACCCCAGCGAACCAAGACGTCATGAACGCTTGGCAGTCGCGTGTTGATGATTACTCCCTTGTTCAGTGCGGCATGCTTTACAACTTAGAACCGGGGCTGCAAAAGCGTTTTGAGCAACACGGAGCATATGAGATGTTCCAAGAGCTGAAAATGGCTTTCCAAGCTCATGCCCGGGTCGAGAGATATGAAGTCTCCAACAAGTTCTACAGTTGCAAGATGGAGGAAAATAGTTCTGTCAGCGAGCACATACTCAAAATGTCTGGGTTGCACACCCGCTTGTCCCAGCTGGACATTAACCTCCCGGATGAGGCGGTCATTGACAGAATCCTTCAGTCGCTCCCACCTAGCTACAAGAGCTTTGTGATGAACTACAATATGCAGGGGATGGTGAAAACTATTCCTGAGGTATTTTCAATGCTGAAATCAGCAGAGGTAGAAATCAAAAAGGAACATCAAGTGTTGATGGTCAACAAAACCACTAGTTTCAAGAAAGGCAAGGGTAAGAAGAACTTCAAGAAGGACGGCAAGGGAGTTGCCGCGTCCGGTAAACCAGTTGCCGGGAAGAAGCCAAAGCACGGACCCAAACCTGAGACTGGGTGCTTTTATTGCAAGGGGAACGGTCACTGGAAGCGGAACTGCCCAAAGTACTTAGCAGGTAAGAAGGCCGGCAACACCAAAGGTATATATGATATACATGTTATTGATGTGTACCTTACCAGTACTCATAGTAGCTCCTGGGTATTTGATACCAGTGCGGTTGCTCATATTTGTAACTCAAAACAGGAGCTGTGGAATAAGAGGAGACTGGCGAAGGACGAGATGACGATGCGCGTCGGGAATGGTTCCAAGGTCGATGTGATCGCCGTCGGCACGCTACCTCTACATTTACCTATGGGATTAGTTTTAAACCTCAATAATTGTTATTTAGTGCCAGCTTTGAGCATGAGCATTGTATCTGGATCTCGTTTAATACAAGATGGCTACTCATTTAAATCTGAGAATAATGGTTATTCTATTTATATGAGAGATATGTTTTATGGTCATGCCCCGCTGGTCAATGGTTTATTCTTAATGAATCTCGAACGTGATGTTACACATATTCATAGTGTGAATACCAAAAGATGTAAGATTGATAATGATAGTCCCACATATCTGTGGCACTGCCGCCTTGGTCATATTGGTGTCAAACGCATGAAGAAGCTCCATACAGATGGACTTTTGGAGTCTCTTGATTTCGAATCATTTGACACGTGCGAACCATGCCTCATGGGCAAAATGACCAAGACTCCATTCTCCGGAACAATGGAGCGAGCAACCAACTTATTGGAAATTATACATACTGTTGTGTGCGTCCAATGAGCGTTGAGGCTCGCGGTGGCTATCGTTATGTTCTCACCCTCACTGATGACTTGTGTAGATATGGGTATGTCTACTTAATGAAACACAAGTCTGAGAACTTTGAAAAGTTCAAGGAATTTCAGAATGAGGTAGAGAATCAACGTGACCGAAAAATAAAGTTCTTACGATCAGATCGTGGAGGAGAATATTTAAGTCACGAGTTTGGAACGCACTTAAGGAAATGTGGAATTGTTTCACAACTCACGCCGCCTGGAACACCTCAGCGTAACGGTGTGTCCAAACGTCATAATCGCACTCTATTGGATATGGTGCGGTCTATGATGTCTCTTATCGACTTACCGCTATCATTTTGGGGATACGCTTTAGAGACAGCTACATTCAGTTTAAATAGGGCACCGTCTAAATCCGTTGAGACGACACCGTATGAATTATGGTTTGGAAAGAAACCTACGCTGTCATTTCTAAAAGTTTGGGGATGCGATGCTTATGTCAAGAAACTTCAACCTGAAAAGCTCGAACCCAAGTCGGAAAAATGCGTCTTCATAGGATACCCTAAGGAAACCATTGGGTATACCTTCTACCTCAGAACCGAAGGCAAGATCTTTGTTGCCAAGAACGGGTCCTTTATGGAGAAAGAGTTTCTCTCGAAAGAAGTAAGTGGGAGGAACGTGGAACTTGATGAAGTACTACCTCTTGAACCGGTAAGTAGCGCAGCTCAGGAAGATGTTCCTGTGTGGTGCCTGCACCAACTAGAGAGGAAATTAATAATGATGATCAAGGTACTTTGGATCAAGTTACTACTAAACTTCGTAGGTCCACAAGGACACGTTCCACACCAGAGTGGTATGGCAACCCTGTCCTGGAAATCATGTTGTTAGACAACGGTGAACCTTTGAACTATGAAGAAGCGATGGCGGGCCTAGATTCCAACAAATGGATTGAAGCCATGAAATCCAAGATAGGATCCATTTATGAAAACAAAGTATGGACTTTGACAGACTTGCCTGATGATCGACAAGCGATAGAAAATAAATGGATCTTTAAGAAGAAGACGGACGCGGATGGTAATGTTACCATCTATAAAGCTCGACTTGTCGCTAAGGGTTATCGGCAAGTTCAAGGGGTTGACTATGATGAGACTTTCTCTCCCGTAGCGAAGCTGAAGTCTGTCCGAAACATGTTAGCAATTGCCGCATACTATGATTATGAGATATGGCAAATGGACGTCAAAACGGCATTCCTTAACTGCTATCTTAAGGAAGAACTGTATATGATGCAACCGGAAGGTTTTGCCGATCCTAAGAATGCTAACAAGGTATGCAAGCTCCAGTGATCCATTTATGGGCTGGTGCAAGCATCTCGGAGTTGGAACATTCGCTTTGATGAGATGATCAAAGCGTTTGGGTTTATGCAGTCTTATGGAGAAGCCTGCATTTACAAGAAAGTGAGTGGGAGCTCTGTAGCATTTCTCATATTATATGTGGATGACATACTTTTGATGGGAAATGATATAGAACTTTTGGACAGCATAAAGGCCTACTTTAATAAATGTTTTTCAATGAAGGACCTTGGAGAAGCTGCTTATATATTAGGCATCAAGATCTATAGAGATAGATCGAGACGCCTCATAGGTCTTTCACAAAGCACATACCTAGACAAGATATTGAAGAAGTTCAATATGGACCAGTCCAAGAAGGGGTTCTTCCCTGTGTTGCAAGGTGTGAAATTGAGCTCAGCTCAATCCCCGACCACGGCAGAAGATAAAGAAAAGATGAGTGTCATCCCCTATGCCTCGGCCATAGGGTCTATTATGTATGCCATGTTGTGTACCAGACCTGATGTAAACCTTGCCCTAAGTTTGGTTGCAAGACACAAAAGTAATCCCGGCATGGAGCACTGGACAGCAGTCAAGAATATCTTGAAGTACCTGAAAGGACTAAGGATATGTTTCTCATTTATGGAGGTGACGAAGAGCTCGTCGTAAAGGGTTTTGTCGATGCTAGCTTCGACACAGATCTGGATGACTCCAAGTCACAAACCGGATACATGTATATTTTGAATGGTGGGGCAGTAAGCTGGTGCAGCAGCAAGCAGAGCGTCGTGGCGGGATCTACATGTGAAGCGGAGTACATGGCAGCCTCGGAGGCAGCGCATGAAGCAATCTGGATGAAGGAGTTCATCACCGACCTAGGAGTTATTCCCAATGCGTCGGGGCCGATCACTCTCTTCTGTGACAACACTGGAGCTATTGCCCTTGCCAAGGAGCCCAGGTTTCACAAGAAGACCAGGCACATCAAGCGTTGCTTCAACTCCATTCGTGAAAATGTTCAAGATGGAGACATAGATATTTGCAAAGTGCATACAGATCTGAATGTTGCAGATCCGTTGACTAAACCTCTTCCGCGAGCAAAACATGATCAACACCAGAACTCTATGGGTGTTCAATTCATCACAGTGTAACTAGATTATTGACTCTAGTGCAAGTGGGAGACTCTTGGAAATATGCCCTAGAGGCAATAATAAAATGATTATTATTATATTTTCTTGTTCATGATAATTGTCTATTGTTCATGCTATAATTTTATTAACCGGAAACATTGATACATGTGAGAATGCATAGACCACAACATGTCCCTAGTGAGCCTCTAGTTTACTAGCTCGTTGATCAACAGATAGTCATGATTTCCTGACTATGGACATTGGATGTCATTGATAACGGGATCACATCATTAGGAGAATGATGTGATGGACAAGACCCAATCCTAAGCATAGCTCAAAGATCGTGTAGTTCGTTTAGCTAGAGCTTTTCCAAATGTCAAGTATCATTTCCTTAGACCATGAGATTGTGTAACTCCCGGATACCGTAGGAGTGCTTTGGGTGTGCCAAATGTCACAACGTAACTGGATGACTATAAAGGTGCACTACGGGTATCTCCCAAAGTCTCTGTTGGGTTGACACGAATCGAGACTAGGATTTGTCACTCCGTATGACGAAGAGGTATCTCTGGGCCCACTCGGTAATGCATCATCATAATGAGCTCAATGTGACCAAGTAGTTGGTCACGGGATCATGCATTACGTAACGAGTAAAGTGACTTGCCGGTAACGAGATTGAACGAGGTATTGGGATACCGATGATCGAATCTCGGGCAAGTAACGTACCGATTGACAAAGGGAATTGCATACGGGATTACTTGAATCCTCGACATCGTGGTTCATCCGATGAGATCATTGAGGAGCATGTGGGAGCCAACATGGGTATCTAGATCCCGCTGTTGGTTATTGACCGGAGAGTCGTCTCGGTCATGTCTACGTGTCTCTCGAACCCGTGGGGTCTACACACTTAAGGTTCGGTGATGCTAGGGTTGTAGAGATATTAGTATGCGGTAACCCGAATGTTGTTCGGAGTCCCGGATGAGATCTTGGACGTCACGAGGAGTTCCGGAATGGTCCGGAGGTGAAGATTTGTATATAGGAAGTCCAGTTTCAGCCACCGGGAAAGTTTCGGGGGTCACCGGTATTGTACCGGGACCATCGGAAGGGTCCCGGGGGTCCACCGGGTGGGGCCACCTATCCCGGAGGGCCCCATGGGCTGAAGTGGGAAGGGAACCAGCCCTTGGTGGGCTGGTGCGCCCATCCTTGGGCCTCTCCCTGTGCCTAGGGTTGGAAACCCTGGGGGTGGGGGCGCCCCACCTGACTTGGGGGGCAAGTCCCCCCCCCCTTGGCCGCCCCCTCCCTTGAGATTGGATCTCTAGGGGGTCGGTGCCCTCCCAGGGCCCCTATATAAAGAGGGGGGAGGGAGGGCTGCGCACCCAAGCCCCTGGCGCCTCCCTCTTCCCCCCGTAACACCTCTGCCTCTCGCTGAGCTTGGCGAAGCCCTGCCGAGATCCCCGCTGCTTCCACCACCACGCTGTCGTGCTGCTGGATCTCCATCAACCTCTCCTTCCTCCTTGTTGGATCAAGAAGGAGGAGACGTCTCTACGCTCCGTACGTGTGTTGAACGCGAGGTGCCGTCCGTTCGGCGCTAGGATCATCGGTGATTTGGATCACGACGAGTACGACTCCATCAACCCCGTTCTCTTGAACGCTTCCGCTCGCGATCTACAATGGTATGTAGATGCACTCCTCTCTCTTGTTGCTAGATGACTCCATAGATTCATCTTAGTGATGCGTAGAAAAATGTTATTTTCTTCAACGATCTCCAACATCCCCCTCCCGCGATCGCTTCCT
>NC_057798.1:659492607-659538326 GCF_018294505.1 Triticum aestivum | reverse complement strand
CGCGCCTCCCCGCCTCCTCGAGTACCCCCTCACCTGTTGGAAATATGCCCTAGAGGCAATAATAAAATGGTTATTATCATATTTCTTTGTTCATGGTAATAGTCTATTATTCATGCTACAGTTGTGTTATCCGGAAATCGTAATACACGTGTGAATACATAGACCACAACGTGTCCCTAATGAGCCTCTAGTTGACTAGCTCGTTGATCAACAGATAGTCATGGTTTCCTGACTATGGGCATTGGATGCCATTGATAACGGGATCACATCATTAGGAGAATGATGTGATGGACAAGACCCAATCCTAAGCATAGCTCAAAGATTGTGTAGTTCGTTTAGCTAGAGTTTTTCCAAATGTCAAGTATCATTTCCTTAGACCATGAGATTGTGTAACTCCCGGATACCGTAGGAGTGCTTTGGGTGTGCCAAACGTCACAACGTAACTGGGTGACTATAAAGGTGCACTACGGGTATCTCTGAAAGTGTCTGTTGGGTTGGCATGAATCGAGACTGGGATTTGTCACTCCGTATGACGGAGAGGTATCTCTGGGCCCACTCAGTAATGCATCATCATAATGAGCTCAATGTGACCAAGTGTCTAGTCACGGGATCATGCATTACGGTACGAGTAAAGTGACTTGCCGGTAACGAGATTAAATGAGGTATTGGGATACCGACGATCGAGTCTCGGGCAAGTAACATACCGATTGACAAAGGGAATTGTATACGGGGTTTCTTAAATCCTCGACACCGTGGTTCATCTGATGAGATTATCGAGGAGCATGTGGGAGCCAACATGGGTATCCAGATCCCGCTGTTGGTTATTGACCGGAGAGGCGTCTTGGTCATGTCTGCATGTCTCCCGAACCCGTAGGGTCTACACACTTAAGGTTCGGTGACGCTAGGGTTGTAGAGATATGAGTATGCAATAAACCGAAAGTTTTTCGGAGTCCCGTATGATATCCCGGACGTCATGAGGAGTTCCGGAATGGTCCGGAGGTAAAGAATTATATATAGGAAGTCAGGTTTCGGCCATCGGGAAAGTTTCGGGGGTCACCGGTATTGTACCGGGACCACTGGAAGGGTCCTGGGGGTCCATTGGGTGGGGCCACCTATCCCGGAGGGCCCAATGGGCTGAAGTGGGAGGGGAACCAGCCCCTGGTGGGCTAGTGCACCCCCCTTGGCCCCCCCCTGCGCCTAGGGTTGGGAAACCCTAGGGGTGGGGGCGCCTCCACCTGGCTTGGGGGGCAAGCCACCCCCCTGGCCGCCCCCCTAGGAGATCCCATCTCCTAGGGCCGGTGCCCCCCCTAGGAGCCCTATATAAAGAGGGGGGGAGGGAGGGCAGCCGCACCCTTGCACTTGGCGCCTCCCTTCCCCCTTGCTACACCTCTCCCTCCCACACACGCTTGGCGAAGCCCTGCCGGGATCCCTGCTGCATCCACCACCACGCCATCGTGCTGCTGGATCTTCATCAACCTCTCCTTCCCCCTTGCTGGGTCAATAAGAAGGAGACGTCTCCCTGACCGTACGTGTGTTGAACGCGGAGGTGCCGTCCGTTCGGCGCTAGGATCTCCGGTGATTTGGATCACGACGAGTATGACTCCCTCAACCCCGTTCTCTTGAACGCTTCCGCTCGATCTACAAGGATATGTAGATGCACTCCTCTCTCTCGTTGCTAGATGAACTCATAGATTGATCTTGGTGAAACCATAGGAAATTTTTTGTTTTCTGCAACGTTCCCCAACAGTGGCATCATGAGCTAGGTTTATGCGTAGTTCTCTTTGCGCGAGTAGAACACAAATTTGTTGTGGGCGTAGATGTTGTCAACTTTCTTGCCACTACTAGTCTTATTTTGCTTCAGCGGTATTGTGGGATGAAGCGGCCCGGACCGACCTTACATGTACGCTTACGTGAGACAGGTTCCACCGACTGACATGCACTAGTTGCATAAGGTGGCTAGCGGGTGTCTGTCTCTCCCACTTTAGTTGGAGCGGATTCGATGAAAAGGGTCCTTATGAAGGGTAAATAGAAGTTGACAAATCACGTTGTGGCTTTTACGTAGGTAAGAAAATGTTCTTGCTAGAACCCTATTCCAGCCACGTAAAACATTGCAACAACAATTAGAGGACGTCTAACTTGTTTTTGCAGTATATGATTAGTGATATGATATGGCCAAAAGTTGTGATGAATGATGAATGATGTATTGTGATGTATGAGATCATGTTCTTGTAATAGGAATCACGACTTGCATGTCGATGAGTGTGACAACCGGCAGGAGCCATAGGAGTTGTCTTAATTATTGTATGACCTGCGTGTCAATGATTTAACGCCATGTAATTACTTTACCTTATTGCTAAACCGTTAGCCATAGTAGTAGAAGTAATAGTTGGCGAGCAACTTCATGGAGACACGATGATGGAGATCATGATGATGGAGATCATGGTGTCATGCCGGTGACGATGATGATCATGGTGCCCCGAAGATGGAGATCAAAGGAGCAAAATGATATTGGCCATATCATGTCACTATTTGATTGCATGTGATGTTTATCATGTTTTTGCATCTTATTTCCTTAGAACGACGGTAGTAAATAAGATGATCCCTCATAACAATTTCAAGAAAGTGTTCCCCCTAACTGTGCGCCGTTGCGAAAGCTCATCGTTTCGAAGCACCACGTGATGATTGGGTGTGATAGATTCTAACGTTCACATACAACGGGTGTAAGACAAATTTACACATGCAAAAACACTTAGGTTAACTTGACGAGCCTAGCATGTACAGACATGGCCTCGGAACACAAGAGACCGAAAGGTCGAACATGAGTCGTATGGAAGATACGATCAACATGGAGATGTTCACCGATGATGACTAGTCCGTCTCACGTGATGATCGGACACGGCCTAGTCGACTCGGATCATGTATCACTTAGATGACTAGAGGGATGTCTAATCTGAGTGGGAGTTCATTAAATAATTTGATTAGATGAACTTAATTATCATGAACTTAGTCTAAAATATTTACAATATGTCTTGTAGATCAAATGGCCCATGTTACCCTCAACTTCAACGCGTTCCTAGAGAAAACCAAGCTGAAAGATGATGGCAGCAACTATACGGACTGGGTCCGGAACCTGAGGATCATCCTCATAGCTGCCAAGAAAGATTATGTCCTAGAAGCACCGCTAGGTGAAGCACCCATCCCAGAGAACCAAGACGTTATGAACGCTTGGCAGTCTCGTGGTGATGATTACTCCCTCGTTCAGTGCGGCATGCTTTACAGCTTAGAACCGGGGCTCCAAAAACGTTTTGAGCAACACGGAGCATATGAGATGTTCGATGAGCTGAAAATGGTTTTCCAAGCTCATGCCCGGGTCGAGAGATATGAAGTCTCCGACAAGTTCTTCAGCTGTAAGATGGAGGAAAATAGTTTTGTCAGTGAGCACATACTCAAGATGTCTGGGTTGCACAACCGCCTGACTCAGCTGGGAGTTAATCTCCCGGATGACGCGGTTATTGATAGAATCCTCCAGTCGCTTCCACCGAGCTACAAGAGCTTTGTGATGAACTTCAATATGCAGGGGATGGAAAAGACCATTCCTGAGGTATATTCAATGCTGAAATCAGCGGAGGTAGAGATCAAGAAAGAACATCATGTGTTGATGGTGAATAAAACCACTAAGTTCAAGAAAGGCAAGAGTAAGAAGAACTGCAAGAAGGACGGCAAGGGAGTTGTCGCGCCCGGTAAGCCAGTTGCCGGGAAGAAGTCAAAGAATGGACCCAAGCCTGAAACTGAGTGCTTTTATTGCAAGGGAAGTGGTCACTCGAAGCGGAACTGCCCCAAGTACTTAGCGGACAAGAAGGCCGGCAACACTAAAGGTATATGTGATATACATGTGATTGATGTGTACCTTACCAGTGCTCGTAGTAGCTCCTGGGTATTTGATACTAGTGCGGTTGCTCATATTTGTAACTCAAAGCAGGAGCTACGGAATAAACGGAGACTAGCGAAGGACGAGGTGACGATGCGCATCGGGAACGGTTCCAAGGTCGATGTGATTGCCGTCGGCACGCTACCTCTACATTTACCTACGGGATTAGTTTTAAACCTCAATAATTGTTATTTAGTGCCAAGTTTGAGCATGAACATTGTATTTGGATCTCGTTTAATACGAGATGGCTACTCATTTAAATCCGAGAATAATGGTTGTTCTATTTATATGAGAGATATGTTTTATGGTCATGCCCCGATGGTCAATGGTTTATTCTTAATGAATCTCGAACGTGATGTTACACATATTCATAGTGTGAATACCAAAAGATGTAAAGTTGATAATGATAGTCCCACATACTTGTGGCACTGCCGCCTTGGTCACATTGGTGTCAAGCGCATGAAGAAGCTCCATGCTGATGGACTTTTAGAGTCGCTTGATTATGAATCATTTGACACATGCGAACCATGCCTCATAGGCAAAATGACCAAAGACTCCGTTCTCCGGAACAATGGAGCGAGCAACCAACTTATTGGAAATCATACATACTGATGTGTGCGGTCCAATGAGCGTTGAGGCTCGCGGAGGATATCGTTATGTTCTCACTCTCACTGACGACTTGAGTAGATATGGGTATGTCTACTTAATGAAACACAAGTCTGAGACCTTTGAAAAGTTCAAGGAATTTCAGAATGAGGTAGAGAATCAACGTGACCGAAAGATAAAGTTCCTACGATCAGATCGTGGAGGAGAATATTTAAGTCACGAATTTGGTGCGCACTTAAGGAAATGTGGAATTGTTTCGCAACTCACGCTGCCTGGAACACCTCAGCGTAACGGTGTGTCCGAACATCGTAATCGCACTCTATTGGATATGGTGCGATCTATGATGTCTCTTACCGACTTACCGCTATCATTTTGGGGATACGCTCTAGAGAGAGCTACATTCACTTTAAATAGGGCACCGTCTAAATCCGTTGAGACGACACCGTATGAATTATGGTTTGGTAAGAAACCTAAGCTGTTGTTTCTAAACGTTTGGGGATGTGATGCTTATGTCAAGAAACTTCAACCTGAAAAGCTCGAACCCAAGTCGGAAAAATGCGTCTTCATAGGATACCCCAAGGAAACCATTGGGTATACCTTCTACCTCAGATCCGAAGGCAAGATCTTTGCTTCCAAGAACGGGTCCTTTCTGGAGAAAGAGTTTCTCTCGAGAAAAGTAAGTGGGAGGAAAGTGGAACTTGATGAAGTACTACCTCTTGAACCGGTGAGTACCGCAGCTCAGGAAGATGTTCCTGTGGTGCCAGCACCAACTGAAGAGGAAGTTAATGATGATGATCAAGGTACTTCGGATCAAGTTACTACTGAACTTCGTAGGTCCACGAGGACACGTTCCACACCAGAGTGGTATGGCAACCCTGTCCTGGAAATCATGTTGTTAGACAATAGTGAACCTTCGAACTATGAAGAAGCGATGGCGGGCCCAGATTCCAACAAATGGCTTGAAGCCATGCAATCCGAGATAGGATCCATGCGTGAAAACGAAGTATGGACTTTGACAGACTTGCCCGATGATCGGCGAGCGATAGAAAACAAATGGATCTTTAAGAAGAAGACGGATGCAGATGGTAATGTTACCATTTATAAAGCTCGACTTGTCGCTAAGGGTTATCGGCAAGTTCAAGGGGTTGACTACGATGAGACATTCTCTCCCGTAGCAAAGCTAAAGTCCGTCCGAATCATGTTAGCAATTGTTGCATACTATGATTATGAGATATGGTAGATGGACGTCAAAACGACATTCCTTAACGGTCATCTAAAGGAAGAACTGTATATGATACAGCCGGAAGGTTTTGTCGACCCTGAGAATGCTAACAAGGTATGCAAGCTCCAGTGATCCATTTATGGGCTGGTGCAAGCATCTCGGAGTTGGAACATTCGCTTTGATGAGATGAGCAAAGCGTTTGGGTTTATGCAGACTTATGGAGAAGCCTGCGTTTACAAGAAAGTGAGTGGGAGCGTTGTAGCATTTCTCATATTATATGTAGATGACATACTTTTGATGGAAAATGATATAGAACTCTTGGACAACATTAAGGCCTACTTGATTAAGTGTTTTTCAATGAAGGACCTTGGAGAAGCTGCTTACATATTAGGTATCAAGATCTATAGGGATAGATCGAGACGCCTCATAGGTCTTTCACAAAGCACATACCTTGATAAGATATTGAAGAAGTTCAATATGGATCAGTCCAAGAAGGGGTTCTTGCCTGTATTGCAAGGTGTGAGATTGAGCTCGGCTCAATGCCCGACCACAGCAGAAGATAAAGAAGAGATGAGTGTCATCCCCTATGCCTCAGCCATAGGGTCTATTATGTATGCCATGCTGTGTACCAGACCTGATGTAAACCTTGCCGTAAGTTTGGTAGGAAGGTACCAAAGTAATCCCGGCAAGGAACACTGGACAGCGGTCAAGAACATCCTAAAGTACCTGAAAAGGACTAAGGATATGTTTCTCGTTTATGGAGGTGACGAAGAGCTCGTCGTAAAGGGTTACGTTGATGCTAGCTTCGACACAGATCTGGATGACTCTAAGTCACAAACAGGATACATGTATATTTTGAATGGTGGTGCAGTAAGCTGGTGCAGTTGCAAGAAAAGCATCGTGGCGGGATCTACATGTGAAGCAGAGTACATGGCAGCCTCGGAGGCAGCGCATGAAGCAATCTGGGTGAAGGAGTTCATCACCGACCTAGGAGTCATACCCAATGCGTCGGGGCCGATCAAACTCTTCTATGAGAACACTGGAGCTATTGCACTTGCCAAGGAGCCCAGGTTTCACAAGAAGACCAGGCACATCAAGCGTCGCTTCAACTCCATACATGAAAATGTTCAAGATGGAGACATAGATATTTGTAAAGTACACACGGACCTGAATGTAGCAGATCCGTTGACTAAACCTCTCCCTAGGGCAAAACATGATCAACACCAAAATTCCATGGGTGTTCGATTCATCACAATGTAACTAGATGATTGACTCTAGTGCAAGTGGGAGACTGTTGGAAATATGCCCTAGAGGCAATAATAAAATGGTTATTATCATATTTCTTTGTTCATGGTAATAGTCTATTATTCATGCTACAATTGTGTTATCCGGAAATCGTAATACACGTGTGAATACATAGACCACAACGTGTCCCTAGTGAGCCTCTAGTTGACTAGCTCGTTGATCAACAAATAGTCATGGTTTCCTGACTATGGACATTGGATGTCATTGATAATGGGATCACATCATTAGGAGAATGATGTGATGGACAAGACCCTATCCTAAGCATAGCTCAAAGATCGTGTAGTTCGTTTAGCTAGAGCTTTTCCAAATGTCAAGTATCATTTCCTTAGACCATGAGATTGTGTAACTCCCGGATACCGTAGGAGTGCTTTGGGTGTGCCAAACATCACAACGTAACTGGGTGACTATAAAGGTGCACTACGGGTATCTCCGAAAGTGTCTGTTGGGTTGGCACGAATCGAGACTGGGATTTGTCACTCCATATGACGGAGAGGTATCTCTGGGCCCACTCGGTAATGCATCATCATAATGAGCTCAATGTGACCAAGTGTCTGGTCACGGGGTCATGCATTACGGTACGAGTAAAGTGACTTGCCGGTAACGATATTAAACGAGGTATTGGGATACCGACGATCGAGTCTCGGGCAAGTAACGTACCGATTGACAAAGGGAATTGTATATGGGGTTGCTTAAATCCTCAACACCGTGGTTCATCCGATGAGATCATCGAGGAGCATGTGGGAGCCAACATGGGTATCCAGATCCCGCTGTTGGTTATTGACCGGAGAGGCGTCTCGGTCGTGTCTGCATGTCTCTCGAACCCGTAGGGTCTACACACTTAAGGTTCAGTGACGCTAGGGTTGTAGAGATATGAGTATGCAGTAAACCAAAAGTTGTTCGGAGTCCCAGATGAGATCCCGGACGTCACAAGGAGTTCCGGAATGGTCCGGAGGTAAAGAATTATATATAGGAAGTCAGGTTTCGGCCATCGGGAAAGTTTCGGGGGTCACCGGTATTGTACCGGGACCACCGGAAGGGTCCTGGGGGTCCACCGGGTGGGGCCACCTATCCCGGAGGGCCCCATGGGCTGAAGTAGGAGGAGAACCAGCCTCTGGTGGGCTGGTGCGCCCCCCCTTGGGCCCCCCTGCGCCTAGGGTTGGGAAACCCTAGGGGTGGGGGCGCCTCCACCTGGCTTGGGGGGCAAGCCACCCCCCTGGCCGCCGCCCCCCTAGGAGATCCCATCTCCTAGGGCCGGCGCCCCCCTAGGGGTCCTATATAAAGAGGGGGGAGGGAGGGCAGCCGCACCCTTTCACTTGGCGCCTCCCTTCCCTCTTGCTACACCTCTCCCTCCCGCAGACGCTTGGCGAAGCCCTGCCGGGATCCCTGCTGCATCCACCACCACGCCGTCGTGTTGCTGGATCTTCATCAACCTCTCCTTCCCCCTTGCTGGATCAAGAAAGAGGAGACGTCTCGCTGACCGTACGTGTGTTGAACGCGGAGGTGCCGTCCGTTCGGCGCTAGGATCTCCGGTGATTTGGATCACGACGAGTACGACTCCCTCAACCCCGTTCTCTTGAACGCTTCCGCTCGATCTACAAGGGTATGTAGATGCACTCCTCTCTCTCGTTGCTAGATGAACTCATAGATTGATCTTGGTGAAACCCTAGGAAAATTTTTGTTTGGTGCAACGTTCCCAACACCACCTACCGCCATTCCCACTCCCCACTTGCGCCTCTCCTGCCCCAAATCCACCTCTCCCCTCTCCATCTCCTTCGTTCTGGAGAGGAGACCGACGCGGTCGCCGCCGTTCTCTATCGTCCACGCGTCCACCGCCTTCCGTTCGCCTCGCCGATGCGCCCTACCACTCCGCCTCGCTCGTCTGCCTCAACTACACCGCTGGATCGAGCCCCGGAGCCCCTCGCGTCGCCGCTTTCTTCCTCTTCCTCATCTACGGCCACCCCGCGACCTCGCCGTCGATCTGCTCCATCGGTTCTCCCCGAGCCCGTTGCATACACCCCACGCTCCCGCGGTGAGCTCCTGCGCCGAATGCGCCCTCCCCCCCCCCGCTTTAGTCGCCCGTAGCCCGTGCTCCAGCGTTAGGCCGCACCCTACACCGCCTGGCCTCGTCGCCATCGTAGCCACGACGACCATAGGGTCCCGTGCGTGCCACCATCGCGCTCACCGCACTGCATAGGCCTCGTCTAGCCGCTTGGGTTGCCCGCAACACACCCCAGCCCCGATCCCGACGACGAGCGAAGTCCGGCGTCCGCCTCGCCGCTCGCCGTCGATGTTCCCGACCACCGCAGCCTCTGCCACCACCCCAGATCGCCTCACCGTCGTCTTCTCATTCGAACGAGCCCGACCGCGCTAGAAACGGTGCCCTGTGCGCGAAACCCGACCACCTCCCGAGCGCGCCACCGTCGTTTTTTGTCGCCGGAGCTCTCTCCGGCGCCGACGCCAACGTGGCTCCATGGGTCTGGCCCCTGGGTCGCTGACCAGTGGGCCCTGGTGGCCCCGTTGGCTGGTTTGACCAGTCAACGTGCTGATTGGGCGTCTCTATGATGCTGACGTGTGGGTCCTGCCGCTTTATGTGCTAACTAAAACGTTTTTTAATTAAAGTAATTAGATTAGTCTAATGTCTTACTGACATATGGGGCCCACACCCCTAACTACTTTAGTTAGATTAGTTAATTAACTGTTATAGCCACTCTCACTGACCAATGGGTCCCACTGGACCCACATGTCAGGTTTGACCTGGTCAGCCGACCAGCTAGCTGCTGACGTTGTCCTCACGTCATGCTGACGTCATTTCTCTTTTTCTGAATAATTCTATTAAATCAAATAATTTCATAAAATGTTTAAATCTTCAAAAATTCATATAAATTAAACATAACTTGGATGAAAATGTTTTCTACATGAAAGTTCCTCAGAATGATGAGGCGAATCCGAATATGCTGTCCGTTTACCCGTCAGATGCCTCTAAATATCCGAACATGGAAATTTCCCCCTCCGGTCATCTGTCTGACACAGGTCCGGAACCGGGAATACATTCCCGGTTGAATTCCCCCTTCACCTATATCGTGTAGCCATACGTTAGGTCACACCCGCACAACATATTGCCACATTATGCTTTGTGATGCTATATTTGCTTTATATTTACTATTTCTTCCCCCTCTTCTCTCCGGTAGACCCCGAGACCGATGTTGCCCTTGTGATCGACTACGTCGACGACGACCCCTCCTTGCCAGAGCAACCAGGCAAGCCCCCCTTTGATCATCCTGATGTCGCCCTTTTCCTTTCTCTCATGCTTGCATTAGATTTACTACTGTAATTGTTTGCTCCTATTCTGATGCATAGCCTACTTTTGTATCTGCTGTTGTACCTTACCTGCTTATCCTAAACTGCCTAGTATACGTTGGTTAGTGATCCATCAGTGACCCCCCACCTTGTCCTTGTTGACCCTGCTTCATCATCGAAGACCCAATCAATGGGATCGAAGACCAGGCCCCGGCACCGCACATCACTTCCCCTTAGTTGCTCGACACTACTGGGTTACTATCGAGTACCGAGGGTGAGACCTCATCAGCACTTCTGATGCTAACCCTGTAGTGTAGCTATTCGGTCGTGGTCATCGAGAGTGATTTCCTCTTTAAACACTTCCGATACGGCTCTGTCGTGCAACCCCTCAAGTGTGAACCTCGAGGGTGGTCCCTCTTACATTCACCTTGATGATTACATCGAGTGGAATTCACCGGGGGTGATTCCTCGGGTTTTCCCCTTGATGTTTGGACAAACGCTTACTATGGTTACTATGACTTTACACAGAACCATGTTACTAAAGATGGGTCGACCCTGAGGGGTACCCGCGCGAGCATAATTGCGAGTGATGTGGAGTCGGGTTGACCTGGAAGGTGCCCGCGAGATAATTACGAGGCATGGCCAGGCATTCTTAGCCCTTGCCGCAAGTCCTCGAGAAGGGGCAACGGGGTCACATCTTTCCTGAGTTTCTGCTTGTTACCGCGCGTTCCTAATCCACTACGATTTGGATATTTGATCTGAGGGGCCTCTGGCCTGATAGCACTAACCATCACGCGGGCATAGTATGGGCATTCTACGTCGTATACATCAGCCGAAGTTTAATAGACGTCAGCGACTGAGCGGCGCGCGCCGGGTTGGACTGGTAAGCTCCTGCCTTTTTAAGGAGGTAGCTAGGTCTGCTCACTGGCCGCCCACACAATGTGCAGGAGTTCCCAGGGAGATGGCCCATGACCCCTGGGGGCATAGGTTTAGTCCGGCGTGTTGACCTCTCTATTAAGCCTAGGTCGGGTTGCGGCGTATTGTTTCGCCGAAGTCGGGCATGACCCAGGAAAGTGTGTCCGGCCGGAGTTAATCGAGCGTGGTGGGTAAGTTGGTGCACCCCTGCAGGGAAGAAAACATCTATCGATAGCCTGTCCTACGGTAACGGACACTCGGAGTTGTATCCCGATCGATACAACTAGAACTGGATACTTGTGATGACAAATGGATTGTGATGAGAAATGGATAGTATGGCTCTGGGATTGCTTTCTCGCAGGGAGTCGAGAAAGGATCTCCGGCCGAGGTTGATAACACTACTACTACTTTACTTTATGCTACTCTACTCCCTCCTGTTTGCTGCAAGATGGTGGTTTCCAGAAGATGCTAGTCTTCGATTGGACTAGGCCTTCTCTCTATTCTGGCATTTCTGCAGCCCAGTCCACATATACAACCTTCCTTTGATAATGTTGCATATGTAGTGTAGATCCTTGCTTGCGAGTACTTTGGATGAGTACTCACGGTTGCTTTGCTCTCCCTTTTCCCCCTTTCTTTTTCTTTCCGGTTGAAGCAACCAGATGTCGGAGCCCAGGAGCCAGATGCCACCGCCGGTGCCTACTACTACGTGGAGACCGTTGACGACCAGGAGTAGTTAGGAGGCTCCCAGGCAGGAGGCCTTGCCTTTTCGATCGTAGATGCTTTTGTGCTGGCTTTTTTAAGGCAAACTTGTTTAACTTATGTCTGTACTCAAATATTATTGCTTTCGCTGACTCTTGAGTATTCGAGCTTATGTATTCGAGCCCTCGAGCCCCCTGGCTTGTAATATAAAGCTTGATTTATTTTAATTTGTATCTAGAGTTGTGTTGTGATATCTTCCCGTGAGTCCTTAATCTTGCGTGTATGATTAGTGTACGATTGAGTCGGGGGCGTCACAGTTAGGCCAGCTCAATTAGTGTTACTATTTCACAGTTTTGGGAAGGTTCTGAGTATACTTTTTCAAGTTAGAAAGGTTCTAGAAGGTTCATGTTTGGTTTTTTGTTCTTCTTCCTTTTTTGTTGTTTTCTCTGCCGGTATTTATACGGTTTCCTTTTTCTTTTCTTGTTTAGGTTTTAATTTTTTTACTTAAAAGAAGTTCATAGTTTTTTTAAAAACCTGAAATTGGAAAACATGATTAAATGTTCAAACTTTATAACATGTTCACAAAAGTCTTACAAAATGTTCGCAAAAGTTTTAAAAAAATCACGTATGCTTAAACATATCCAAATTTTGTAGAAGTGGTCATATATTTCAAAAAAGTTCAATTTTCTCAAAAGTTCACGCTTTTTAAAAAAAAATGGTCACACACTTTTTATTAAAAGTCCCCATGTATTTTATATGTTAAAAACCTAACAAAAAATTAAAATAAACCAAAAGGAAAAGAGAAAAAATATATTTAAACCCGATAGCGCTACAGGTTGTGGCACAAGCCTAACTAGGCCACCGTCCCAAAACAGCGCACTTGGTGCGACGCCCGGAGAATCATTCGCAATTAGCGATAGATAGGAGCTCCCATTACCACTGAGGAGGAAGCCGAACGCAGTGGGGAAGCTTACACAACGCTCCAATCCTAAACACTTTAGTTTGGACGGATTATGGAGCAAATTAACAATGGCACTGTAATGTTAAGTGGAACTAGCATAATGGCCTGTCCAGTTGTGATGATGGTTCTATTCCGCTATATCGATCAACTGGGTACTAGTAAATTTTTTTGGTAAAAATAAGACACATGTTTTGTAAGGTCCACACTTGTGTTTTCGACATTACATTCCATTGTATTCAAACTCGGTAGAGTCTGAAAACGGAGCAACATATGATCGGCATTTGACGGCTTGCTACTTAAATCAACATGTAGATTTTTTATGGTTTACATCGCCATTTGGATGTGATTATGCACTTAATATGACAAACAATCATATGCGTTGTTCACACATAATCATCATATAACCGGCGATGGCAATGGTAACATCACTTCTATATTTTATTGCTGCCTCATTAATGTAGCACTACTATGTACTCCCTCCGTCCAGAAATACTCGTCGGAAAAATACATAAAAATGGATGTATCTAAAACTAAAATACATTTAGATACATCCACTTCTCCGACAAGTATTTCCGGACGGAGGGAGTACGTAGCATTTTGTGCTTTCTAACTGGGATATTCGTACTGTCATACTACTACTAGAAGATGTAATCCTCTGTTTGTCATATTGCATAATTTTGCAGGAAATGCCTTTTGAGTGTTCATTGTATTTTAGCTTACTTGTTCAGGGTACAGACCTATACATGTTATCTAAACTCCTAAATGTCTCAGTTGGTAGGTCGCGTTTCGAGTTTTATTTTCGTCCCACCTCACCCGGCCTTTTTTGGTACTTCTATGGTACTTCTTGCGGAATCGATCCAGGTCTCGTGCCCTCGAGCGAGGTCTCGTGTTCTTCTTGCGAGGAACAGACGCCGACAGTGCCCTCCTTCGCCTGCCACCGCCCATCGGTCCTTCTCCGCCATCCCTGCGCGTTCATCGCACATCAAAACCGCTCCGGCGCTGGTCCTGGACCCTACACTGAGCGCTTCGAGGATCCGGCGCGGATCAAGGCCGCCGGTCTCCATTGCTCCGGCGCGGATCCCCTTCAGGACCAGACGCTGGACAGGTCCAAGACATGGCGCCGGCTATCCCTTTCACAAGCCAGCACCGACGGCGTACAAGATCCGCCGCCAGATACATGCCCTCCAGGTATCACAGATCCGCCACCGTATTTCATACACAAAGACAAAGATATCTACATACAGAACAGATCAGAAATTTACATCCATCGCATACACACAACCATCACATACACACAGCCGTGGAAAATACTTGGCAGCCACAAATTGATCAGACTGCAGGTCACGAATCGGAGAGAATAGCTATCGTGTCACCCTGCAGATGAGAAGGTGCATAAAACATCATATTGTTACAATAAGAAAGCACCATACAATAGTTGCGTTACTACAACAACCAAGATTAAGGTTTCTGCACTAAAATAGCTGTTGCCTAGCTGTTACGTAGGAAAACTAATTTGCATCAAATAGTACAACAAGTGTAAGATTAAGTGTTCCGGGTTTGATCATCACATATATCTTGATTAACTTGTTTGTGAGGTTAGAGTACAGAATCAGAACCATTTTTATATAAGAAATTTATCTGCTTCTTCAAAACCCTAATCTTCAAGATTGTTCACCTAAATCGGTTGCGTAAATCGAAATTGTACTATCACCTTGTTGGCGCATTTACATCTAAGGATAGTCAAGAAAAGCAGTTTACATCTATAGTATGGATCATTTCATTAGAATTAGAGAGGTACATGAATTTTAGCTTTAGATTTTTATGATAGGCATTGGTCTTGGGGACGCAATGTAAGGAAATACCTCAGTTTGTAGTGGATACTTTGCCGTAGCCGGAGTCGATATCGTGGCCTGGCCACAATCTATCCCCACCATGATCCGGGTGACCAGTGTGAGCACCAAGAAAGGTGGAGGGCTGGCCTGGCCAAGATGCATTACTAAGAAAATTAAGAAAGGACCAATAAGAAATAAAACCAGAACCAATTGGCATTGCAAGGAATGAAAAGACCGGTGATCATTGAATAACCATTACACATTCTCTGAGAGTTATCGTTTCTAAAAGTGAAATGTCATACTCGCTGTTATTTGAATTGTCTAATATGATCTATGTTTCGATGGAACCAACGACCCTATAACATTTCTTAAAACAACAATTGGAAATGAAAATGATATCATTTATCTGTTTGTGTAAAAGATGTACAGTTTGTGTAAACATTATACCTGACGCTCAGAGAAACAACAATATGATCTATGCATGGAAAAATACACTATATATTTGAATTCAATGATGATAAACACGTATTGTATGACAATAAGCCTATGTAACAGATATGTTGGCTCAACCTTATAAGAAATAAGGACCATGTACATGTGCCTTTTGCTGAATGTGATCTATGTTTAGATTACCATAATTGAATTGTTTTAAATGAATAACTATGAGAATGTGCATAAGCAAGTTGTGCTTAAAGTTCAAGATAGAATAAAGTCAAGGAACTCAATGGTAAGCTGTGAATGCTTTGAATTAAAGTACCTTCTTATTCATGCCTTCAAGTTCGCCTTCTCTCTTGCTTTCTTCTTGCATCTATTATATCCATCCGATCATTGTAGCTTTTATGTTTCTCCCAGGCCTCAAAAACACCACAGCCACAGAAACATCGGAGGTAGCGGTCATTTCATTTGCGAATGGGTAATGCAAGAAGCAAATCCGGTGAACATCAACAAGAAGACGACGTAGCTATAGGTAGTGTTCACTGTACTAGGAATACTTGCTTTTATGCTAATATTAAGCTTTTTGCATAATGTGTTGCAGATCATACGAGCGTAAAAAATGCTGAAGAATACAATGCAAACTTAATACCCGTTGATGAAAAAGTAGAAGCTATTTGCACGATTGTACCCGGTATATAAAGTGTGAAAAATACTGTGATGTGATGCCTGACGTGCAAGTCCGACCATGACTTGTACCATGCTTAATGTCTTGCAGCACCTATGAGCGAGACAAAACTGAAAGATGGTAATCCAAGCATCGTAACCATAGCTGCAAATGTTAACCCTTTTTACACGACGGAGATAGGTACATGATTGATTGCGTGCATACCAGACAAATATTGAATTTGTATTCATGCTTACTAAACTCTACAGATGGATCGGAATGGGTAAGGCCTGGGTACCATGATGATGGTCAAACATTTGCAGCTACGGCCAACCTAACACTCGATCATGCTATTCATAAGATGCAGCTACGAGATAATACTCAAGGTATCCATAGGCATGATATCCACCTTCCCAACCGTCGTTTTATTTGTATTTTTATTTGTATTTATAAATGCAGACGACACAACTTCCGAACATCATGAAACTGTATCATTAAATAATGAATGCAAAATATACGCCGAAAATGCAAGGGAGCAGTACAATGCAAGGAAACGTGCAGCTTATCGGATTAAACAAAATGAGGATATTATCAGCCTTCAAAATGAAGATCAGCCGGTACTTGCAAAATCTGGTAAGGTTGATGGATACTCTTAGTTTGATGTGCATACGTATGTTGCTTAGTAGTGAATATTGTGCTTATATCCCTGGTAAGAGATTATATGATGCTCATATTGTGTTGCTTATTAGATCATAGGGATCTTATCAACGCTCGTAGGCGGGCTGCTTATCGCAATCAGATGTCAGATGGTTTGGGTAACCAACAAGTCAATGGGAAGTCTGCCTGTCGCCAGTCTCTATGTGATATCACAAATGTGCTCGAAAGCTAAACCCACACGAGATTATCATGGTTGGTAAATTGATCCACGTCCCGTATGTGCTGTGTTCCCACGAAGTTAGTCACTTATAACGTAACTTAAATAAGTACTGACCAAGCTTGTTGAATCATATAATTCAGCTAGCTCGGACTATACATCAGTCTCGCCTAACGATAAATCATACCCGGATAATGTGATGCTCACATCGGATGTCCTTTGTGTCGGAGATAAAGAAGGTAATATTATCTCACCAATTCCATGGTTGTGTTTTATCCTTTGTAGTTGTGTTTTCTCATTTAGATTTAGAGATAATTACATGAATGTCATCATTATGTGACTTTAATTTCACCATAGAAATTATGCGAATTCAACAATATTATTGCAAAATATACCAAACAAGTGCACTGGAAAGTGCTTCCTGTATGCGGGAAAAACAACCTATTGTCCAAGATGAAAATGCACTTGCCCTTCATTCATCAGGTAGGCTTAAAGAGTAGTAACCATGATATCCGGTATGTCAAAACCATTTAGCTGACATGTGTTTGGACAACTTTTGTTCGCCAGACAACCCAGCTAGCTCTAACTATACATCATTCTCGCATGATGCTTCAACATTTTCTATTACAACTACGGCCACATCTGGTCTCCTTAATGAAAATGAAATTCAAGGTAATCATATTTTGCCTACTCATTCAACAAATTGCTGACATGTTTCTGTTATATTCTCTAATTATTGTGTTTGCACTTAATGACATCAGATGCAAATAAAATCCAGAATTACACCCAAGAAATAGAGCATAGAACGGAAGAAGAATGCAAGAGAGACCATAGAAACACACTGAGAAGGGCTTCATATCGGCAGAAAAAACAACCTAATGTCCGAAATGAAATTGCATAGTCCCTTGTTTGTACATGTATGGTTTAAAATGTTTTGAACATTATAGTCGGTATCGTCTTAACCAATTATCATAAATATGGTTTGTCAAATCTGGTTCACCAGGGAATCCAACCAGCTCAGAGACATTTCCGTGTTCAAATGCGGTCTCATATGGATTCATCTATGACACCGAGCATCAAGGTAATCATATGTGCCTACTCATCCACCAATTTCGTGGGCGTATATGTTTTATTCTGTAATATTTGGGAATGTAATCTTGAAAGACACCCAAGAAACAGAGCTTAAAACGGAAGAAGAACGCAAGAGAGACCATAGAAACGCCCCGAGGAGGGCTTCCTATCGGCGGAAGAAACAATATAACGTACAAGTTGAACATGCACAGACCCTTCATTTATCAGGTAAGCTATTAATGATTTAACCATTATGGTAAGAACCGTTTTAATATATAAGCAATAATATGTCTGGACAAATTTTGTATGGAAGGCAACCCCACTAGCTCTAACTATACATCATTATTGGGTGATGCGTCGACATTTCCTGATACAACGGAGGTCTCGACTGGGATCATTAATGACATAGAGCTACAAGGTATTCTAATTTTGTTCTACTATAACAGAATTTGCTTGCATCTTAGTTCCATTAATTTTTATTTTCGGGAATGTTTGTAATGGCTCCAGATGGGATCTTGAATGACATACAAGACACAGAGGAAAAAACAGAAGAAGAACGCAAGAGAGACCATAGAAACGCAATGTGACGAGCTGCTTATTTGAGGAACAAGGATAAGCGTATCCAAGATCAAAACAAACATGCATCTGCTACTTCAGGTATGCGCTTACGTTCAATATCCGTTTCTACGGCTGACCCTGCTATTCTAGATGTGACTCCTCCAAAGCCGATAAATCAAAATGTTCTAAATATGATTTGAACTTATTTTTGAACCAGACGACCGAAATAGCCCTAGCATTACAGAATTAATGAAAGAGGGAGCAACATGTCCCCCTTCAACTTTACACGCGTCTGTCATTCAGGACACTGTTCTAGCTAGGAGGCAAACTGACAATGAGCGGAAAAGTAATTTAACAAACAATCAAAGGGAGGCAAAAACGCAAGGAGCAGAGCATACCATCAGAAGAGAAGTGACGAATTAACGGTGGAGGTCAGAGAAACAATGAACGAAAAAAGACGCAAGAGGAGCGTGCAACACCGCAAAAGCATGTAGGTGAATGAGAAGGGGGAGTCAAGTGCACAGAGGAAGGCCAATTATGACCGAAGAAAAAAACACCGTGCAAAGAATGCATCGCAATCCCCCTTACAGACCTAGCAAACTCAGACTCTGAATGTCCCACATGCCCAAGCCGCGCATCACCCGTCTCCCGGACCGCAAAAGATGATTCATCTGATGGCGATCCGGGGACGAACATTCCGAGATACTCTACTGGTGCCACTGGTATGAATTTGTGATTGTCAGTTTCTTATGCTAATTCTCAACATGTCGTTCTAACATGATTGTGCATGTTGTCGCATTCTGTACGACGACAATGCAGAAGACATCGATGTTTTCCAAAGCGGCACCATGCGCCATGAGCAGGAAGCACATGAATTGATTGATGAGGAGTACTACATGTTTTCCAACGAAGGTATTGCACACCCTACACTAAGACACTTTGGAGCTCTATTGTTGTCTCATTTATTTCTTGTTAGTGAATTGAACGTGTTTTTTCAAAAAATCCCCAATCCGATAATGACATATTGGATGATGATGAGGAAGCGAACAAGTCTACCGATAAACTTAGCGAGATTGATCCATTTGACACTGTCTACTCAAACATTCCAGACAGCACTCATGTCCTGAAACTCGACGAAAATCGCAAACACTGTAAGGCCAGGAAGTTTGAGTCTGAGACTGACGGATTCTGCTGTCGCAATGGCCAGATCCAGCTTAAGCAACCGGAACCAATTCCAGAGCTTATGAGGCTATGGTCCAGCATGGATGCAGATTCGAGACATTTTCGGGAGAACATACGGTTCTTCAACGGGCATTTCGCCTTCACAACCCTTGGCGTCAGCCTTGATGAAAACTACACAAGCATGAGGTCTGGGGTGTACACATTCCGAGCTCACAGCACCATCTACCACAATGTCCATTCGTTCGGGCCTAGCTCACGTCCAGAACATCTGCAGTTGTACTTCTATGACGACGACCCTAACCTAGATCATCGTAAGGCGGCCACCAAGCAATTAGACCAGGATGTCGTGAAGAGATTAGTAGACATACTCAAAGAAAACCCATACTCCCAGCAATTTAGGAGTTTGGGTGCACACAAGGACAACCTCGATGATTATAGGATAGACCTAAACACCGATAAGAGGCTTGACCAAAGAAGATATAATAGACCGGTGTCCTCTGAGGTCGCTGCAATTTGGGTTGAGGGAACTGACCTAGCAAAAAGGTTTGACCGCAGGATAACACTTTGTGGTAACAACAACGAAAGACATAGTATACGTGTGACCTCAGGGGCATACGACCCGTTGTCTTATCCATTATTCTATCCAATGGGGGAGCTAGGTTGGCATCCGAAGCTACCCAAACGTAATGTTGATTTGGAGGTTGTACAAAATCCTCGTTTGTGTCTTGATGATGAGGATGATGCAGGTATGTCGTTTTGTGTCCCACTTTGTTACAAATAATTCCTTGTTTTTAAAAATAATGCTCACGCGATCTGAATCAATCGTGTGCAGAGGGGAATAGCAGGTTATGCGTCTCCGTTAGAGACTACTACTGTTACATGCTGCAAACAAGACCTGCGATCTTCAACCCAATACTCTGTGGAGCACGCCTACTGCAGCAATGGGCGGTTGACATGTACATCAAGATTGAGAGCTGTCGGTTGAGGTGGTATAGGAAGAACCAGACGCAGATCCGTGCCGATTTGTATAAAGGAGTTGTTGATGCGATAACATCGGGGGAGACACGAGCAAGCGCTGTTGGGGTGAGAATAGTTCTCCCTGGAACTTACCCTGGTGGTGACCGCGACATGAAGAAGAGACATATGGATGCCATGGCAATTGTCCATACACACGGGAAGCCTGACATCTTCTTGACCATGACTTGCAACCCTAAATGGGAAGAGATAATAAATGAGTTGCTTCCCGGACAGACGGCGCAAGACTGACCTGATATTGTAGCTCGCGTGTTCTATGGCAAACTAGAGGCTATGAAAGATATGTTGCTCAAGAAGATGGTCCTAGGTGTTGTGGTTGCTTATGTTTACGTAGTCGAGTTCCAGAAGAGAGGCCTCCCCCACGCACATTTTTTGTTGATCATGGATTCAAATTATAAGCTTCTTGTCCCAGAGCAGTATGACCGACTCATTTCTGCAGATCTCCCAGACAAGCAGAAGTATCCGGAATTGTATGCAATGGTGGTAAAACATATGATGCACGGACCATGCGGTGCTCTCAACCCGAAGAATGTTTGCATGCAAGATAATGAATGCAAGTGCAGATACCTGCGGCCGTTCAATGAGAACACAGCACAGGGCAAGGACTCATACCAAGTTTATCGACGGACAGACGATGGAAGACGTGCTAAGGTCCGAGGGAAGATGTTGGACAACCGTTGGGTTGTGCCTTACAACCCATACCTTCTGCGGATGTTCAATTGCCACATCAACATTGAGGTCTGCTCTAGCATAAAGGCCATCAAATATCTTTACAAGTACATCTACAAGGGCCATGATAAGGCTTCTTTTAGCATCGACCAGCCCGACGCCGATGGTAACATTGATGAGCTCAAGAGGCACGTTGACGCAAGGTGGGTCACCCCTCCGGAGGCTATGTGGAGGATATTTGGCTTCCCACTGTGCGCCAATCACCCACCTGTCTTGCAGTTGCCTCTTCATCTCCCGAATATGCACAGGGTTGCATTCAATGCGCAGGCTGACTTGAAGAATGTTGTTGCCTCAGAAAAAGCTTCCAAATCCATGTTAACTGAGTACTTCAAGGCTAACCAGGAACACCCTTGGGCTAGGAATATATTGTACAAGAATTTTCCCGGAAGCTTCACGTGGCAACATCAAAAGAAGACTTGGAAGCCTCGGGTCGAGCGTTTCCAAATTGGACGCATCGTGTCTACCAATCCTGCCGAAGGGGAGCGATACTACCTGCGTGTATTGCTAAACCATGTTACGGGCAAAACATCCTTCGACGATTTGCTCACCGTGGACGGCGTGCTATGTGGCAGCTTTAGAGAGGCTGGTGAACCGTTAGGTCTCATCGAGGCAGACAACATGCTCGATGACTGTCTTAATGAGGCTGAGCAGTGGGCGATGCCATGTTCTCTTAGGAGGCTCTTTGCAACCATCTTGGTGCACTGCGAGCCAGGCGACGTGCAAGGTTTATGGGATAGGCACCTCGAGCCTATGTCAGATGACTATCGTCGAACACGCGCGTCCCCGAACGAGGTGGAGCAGTTTGTGTTGCTTGACATTAGGGGTATGTTGCAGTCCATGGGTAAAGACATTGTTGATTTTGCTCTTCCAAGCATCGATGATGCCTTTGACCCGAACGAGGGCGAGTGTCGAGAGGTCATAGAGGAATCAACCGTTCAGTTTGACATGGATGACACTAAATTGGCAGCTTCCCTGAACTTGGAACAGAGGGCCGCATACGATGAGATACTGGCAGTTATTGAACGTGGTGATGGGGGTGTATTCTTTGTTGATGGCCCTGGAGGTACAGGGAAGACCTTCCTTTATTGGTCGATGCTTGCCACGGTGAGGAGCTAGGGCAAGATTGGTATCGCTACTGCGACGTCCGGCGTCGCCGCTTCTATCATGCCTGGCGGCAGGACTACCCACTCGAGGTTCAAGATCCCATTGAGTTGCGATGATGGGGCCTCGTGCAGCTTCACCAAGCAGAGTGGGACCGCCAAGCTTCTATGTATGGCCTCATTGATAATATGGGACGAGGCCAGCATGTCGAAGCGACAAGCGGTTGAGGCATTGGACAATAGCATGCGCGACATCATGGGAATACGCGGCCGACCCTTTGGAGGAAAGACTGTTGTTTTTGGTGGGGAATTTAGACAGGTTCTTCCGGTCGTCAGAAGGGGGTCGCGGGGCCAGATAATTGATGCAACCCTCTGAAGTTCTCATCTGTGGAAGGGTATGCGACAGCTTCGGCTCATCACCAACATGAGGGCTCATAATGACACGTGGTTTGCCGATTACTTGCTAAGGGTCGGCAATGGCACTGAGGATGTCAACCTTCAAGGCAACATAGTACTCCCTGGAGATATTTGTCTGCCGTCTACAGGCAAGGTTGACGACCTAGAGAAGCTTATTGAACACGTATTTCCGAGTCTAGACGACAACATGGCTGATTCGAATTACATGACATGTCGAGCAATACTTTCCACAACAAATGACAATGTAGACAAGATAAACATCCGCATGATAGAGCGTTTTCATGGAGATGAAGTGATCTATTATAGCTTTGACAGTGCGGAGGATGACCCATATGGCTACTATGCTCAGGAGTTTCTGAATGGATTGACTCCTAATGGTCTTCCTCCGCATGCTCCCAAGCTAAAGCTGAACTGCCCTGTCATACTTCTACGGAACATTGATCCAGCTAATGGACTGTGTAATGGCACTAGGCTTGTTGTTAGAGGTTTTGAGAGAAACACCATTGATGCAGAAATCGTCATTGGACAACACGCTGGCAGGAGGGTCTTCCTTCCTCGAATCCCTCTCTGCCCATCTGAAAATGACATGTTTTCGTTCAAGTTTAAGAGGAAGCAATTTCCAATAAGGCTTAGCTTTGCTATGACCATTAACAAGGCTCAAGGGCAGACCATCCCGATTGTTGGTGTCTACCTACCCAATCCCATGTTCTGACATGGTCACCTCTATGTTGCTTTGTCTCAAGCCACCGTGAAGAGAAACATAAAGATACTCATTCAGAAGGAGAAGCCGAAGGAGAAGGCCAAGAAGCAAAAGGAAAATCCAAAGAAGCGGAAAAGAACGATCGTGTCCTTGCTGACCTCGATGAAGAACATCGTCTACAAGGAAGTCCTTACAGGCTGAAGACCGGTTTTAATATCAAGGCAGGTTTTGTAATGATAGAACAATTACTCTTGCGATTGTCAAGACATGTTGTAATTCGTTTTTTTTACAACTATCTTTCTTTCCGTTATTGTAATACCTGGAGGTATACTCGAGAAACTTGAGCTGCGCACTGCAGTTCAATAATCAGCCGTCGTATTGGCACCATTATCGCTGTTATGGTTTTCTAGTATCGTTGTTATTATGGAAAATGTGCATGCTGATAGCAGCGTAGTTTTTTGTGTGTAATCTGTGATCCAGATCTAATGATTGGCCTGCTAAATACCTTGGACATGCCATGAACTTTTTGAATTAAGGAAATTTATCATACCCGTTTTTATTTATTATGGTAATTTGATTCTATAGTTGACTGAAAATTTATTGACGTCCTTATTATCTATATATTATTCTGATACGTCAAAACTAAAAGATTCAGATTAGTTTGAATTATAAGACCAACACACGCATAATGGAAGTTTGTGCAACTTTTGAAATAATATTTTGCATATTTACTTTTAATAAATAATAAAATGGGTGTAATGCGTACTTTCGAATAAGTTTAAATGTCCGTTCGACTTTGTAGATTGTGACAATGCACATGTCTGTGGTCTTAAGTGTGTAATATTTGGCAAAAGTTATATTACTTGTACTTTCACGCAGCTATACTAATTATTTAACAGTTCAATTCAATTTACACATTATTATTTTCCATTGTTTCATTTAACTTTATGAGTTTACTACGGATCTGAAAGAGGCTTAAACTTAAAATTTGTACAAGGCTGGTTGAGGATGGACCTGGGTATTTTCGTTTCAGGGAGCAAGCATCGTTTCATGGATGTCTGGTCTGCGAGAACTTGCGTTAGGCTGATATCGAGCATCGTGTGTTATGGTGCCTTAGCGGGACAGCAAGGATTCCATGGAGATGGCTGGTTGGTCTGAGGGTGGTCGACTTATAGTTGTACCCAGCCAAGACGATTTGCTGTGCTCGCATCAAATAATTAAATGTGAACCAAAATGTGTATCCTTTTCTAGATGCCATGTAATACTAGGATTCTCTTTTTAGCTTCTGATGAGAGCACGCAATAGATTATTCTTTTTATTACATCCGTACGAATTATCATGGCAAGTAAGGCTTTTAGCTACATTTCTAGATCAACATAATCTATTACCTATGGATATTTTTCTATCACATTATACATCTCAATATATATAGAGCTCCAAGTCCATGCTAATAATCAAACCGTAGCAACATGAATCTATAAAGGAAATTACTATAGATATATAACTCCTAAAAGATAAGCGTGGAGGACTTTTGATAGATTCATGTAGGGACATTTTTTAGTATGCTAATGCTTAGTGACATGGCCGTTTGTGACAGGGTTGTCATGTGGTAGTGGCCATAGTGCCCAGATGTGTTTTTGTAACATGATACTGCATCCTGCAAAATTGTGTACTTTAACATTGGACAGATTGTTCACAATCCAACATTGAGGTGCATTTAGCTGAAAACTTTATTCATGTGGACTGGCAGTGATTTTTGACATCCTACTCGGATAAAAAGTCTGGTATAACCATATCTGTACTACTGAGAAAATGGTAGCTGAACGTTGTTTCTACTGCATTTGTATTACTAATGAGATGTGTTCCAAGTTTTTTTTCTGTTCTTAGACTACATTTGTATATGCCTATCATTATGTGATGACTTAACATTTCAACCCATCTTCATAATTTGAACAGACGATTGCATCAATAGTAGCTGAAGAATTTGGTGTGAAACTTGGAGCAAAAGTAGGATATACAAAAGGATTAGAGGCTGAAACAAACCCCGTATGATATAAGATTTCATTAGAGATTAACATTTTTCCTACTATTTAGCCTACATGTTATATTTTAATGGCATGTTTAAAACATAACCTCAAACTAAAATTAGAAATAACTTAATTTTACAAAATGCAGACTATTAATGTAAATCCGAAATATAAGATGCCAATATCCAGATATAATATCCGTAAACAAATAATATATTATCGGCATACTTTGTATTGATTATGGTAGGTGATCATATTCTGTGCTTACATAATGGCATGTTTGGTGTTTTTCATTGTAATATACTACTGGGTTCATCACGCCAAATCAATACAAAGATTCCATTGAATATTTTTGTGATTGTGATCAACTGAGTTGATTTATTTTCCGATTCTGTAATTATTGTTTCCTTATAAACATCTATAAAATGCTACACCATTTAATCAGCCAATCCCAAACCAGACCGATCTAAAACCCTTGCCACTACAGCTTACTTTGACATGTCATCATCCAACAGCATCGATGGGCTGATGATAATCATCAAGAAGAAGAAGAAACGAGGGAGCTGCACCCTGATGATCTTGGTCAGCTGGAACACGATGGGGAAGAACCGAGTCCTGATGGGAATGTTGGTGGGGGATCTGCACCGAGATGTAAGAAACTAAAGATGCATGAACGTAACCTACCTGTTCAATTCCCATCAATGCTATCGTCGAACCATTTTGATAACCTAATCCGACGTCGTGAGGTACATCACATCCCTCGTGCACATGTCCCCTCAGGCTGGGATATCCAGCGTGACACGGGGTCAAGTGCAGCGAAGAAAGATGGTTGGGGTACCAACCACTATGAGATGCTTAAGGCACAAAAGCATACTAGCATGATGGTGCAGGTTTTGATTGGCCACATAAATCATTTGACGAAGGTGGTAGAGAAGCATATTAAAGCATGTGACAATAAGCCACCACCAACTGATAAGGACGAAGCATAAGGAGATCTACAATAATGTTGAGATGATAGGTTTTTGTTTTTTTCATCCCGTGTAACCGTTCGGACTTGAACAATAATAAAGTTTGGTTTTCATTTGATTTATGCATGCTACCTGTTTGCTAAATATGCTCAATGACAAACTGATTTTCCCTGGTATCTTATTTATTTCCCTAATTACGCTATAATTTCTTAAACTAATTGTACACGATGATAGGGTGACCAAAAAAACAGCTTAATATTACAAATTAAGTTGACACCCTAATTCTTAGCTGAAAGTCCTCATTGCAGGCATGCACACGATCTCTCCCATTTCTCACGTTCTGTATACTAGGGTCTCTCGCTGCCGTAAAGGTGGCTCCTGGTGCCACCACGCCTATGGTCTCCTACACCAATCCACTACGATCATACTAATCCGTGTTACAGGTTCGTTCACTTCCCTCCATTGTTTTTCTCAAATCGAGCAGAACAGAGTGGCTTTTCTGGATTTGCACTTTTCAGGCAGGGGGGCCGTCGCCGGCATGGGATTGCTGGTTTATGCTGCTCCGTATGGCAGAGAGAGCGTGTGTTTGTGAGAAAGGCGCAAGGGCCAGAGCAGCTCTATCCATATGTGTAATTTTCATGCCGACGAGCAGCAGCAACCAGGCCTCACGCGTTGAGAGAGATATAGAGATGAGCTATAATTTTTAAATACTGAATGATCCCGCTGATCTGATGCTTCTGCTAATGCATAAACAGACAGCATTTGCCTAATAATGTTCCTGCTAATGCATACGCATAAATAGACATCATTAAGTTGTTTGCTAGCTATAGGAGTGTGTACTTCTACTACTATTTCGACACGTGCTCTACTATTGTTTCTCATTTGTACGTATGTGTGTCATTAAGACAGTCGTGATGAAAATGAGTAAACAATATTCTCCCATAGTGCAATTATATTATTTGGTATAGATGATTATCGTAAAATTATTTGTTAGGCATGATATTTGTGAAAACACAAAAATTGTCTATATCAGAATTTTGGTATAGGTAGGCACGTGCATTTACCTATATCAGAATTTTATATATCATCAAGGTAATTGAAAATTAAAATATAATATAATTAATTATTATATTAATGTGAATATCAGAAAGGTAAATAAATATCCATATAATAGAAAGTATGTTTTTCAAAGGCAAGTGATAAATCAGATGCGTTTTCATAGGCACGTGATCATACTGTGAATCAAAATGAAGATCATTAACCGATTTTGATATGTACGTTTCCTTGATTAATAATCAATATTTAATAAGTTGCCGAATATTACATATCTGAATATAGATATGTCACCCAAGGGGCTTAGCCAGCCAAAAACAAATTTCCATCACTATTTCATTTTCCCGCCGCCCACTATGCTTATATAAATAATCCCCGCCGCCCACAAATTTACTACATTGTAACTAGCATCACCTCCACGACGACCATGGTGATCTCATACAGATCTATCACATCTAAGAGGGTGGTGGCGCCGCCGCCAGCTCCTGTCATCAGTCAACTTATCTCCCCTCCGATGAACAGGCAAGATAGAATAAACTTTTAGTACGTCTATTTGCCATCACTAGATAACGGGTTTTTTGCATGAAATAATCACCATTGTTTTGCCACTTGTTGTTATTTCTTAATAGATTTAGCACATGGGATACGCTAGAACATAGTAATAGGCGTGGCGATCAAATCATCTATTGTCGGCTTGTTTATATCTTGTATATTAGTTAAAACCATACGGACAGTGAGTCTGAATTACATAATCTTATTTTTTCATCATGTACAAACCAGATGTAGCAAGCACTAACTTAATCACCTGAGTATATTACTATTTGATTAGCATTCATTTTTTTAATCTAATAGATTGATGGTCTGGCTGTTATCTCATTAGGGTTGTTTCTTATAACCATTGGGTACTGTATGTTTTCAAAACCATTTTTATCCCATATGCAATAGATCTTTTTTCAAGAAGAAAACAAATAAGCAGAACATGAATAATATGTATAAATTTGGCAGGATTAATGTTGGGCCACTAGAATGTTATGCTCCTTGACTGCTAAATTTTATGCTCCCCTTGGAAAATAGTTTTACCTGATCCTCCAGGGTTTTTTATACGCACAGGAACATGAATTTTCATCACTTCCAAATGGAACACATATATCATAATTGCTGGATTATTCAAGGTAGGGTCATGTGGAAGGCTCACATCAAAGAGAATGGCATGGGAAACTTGTACCTTCAATGCATACTACTCGATCGGCATGTAAGAATACTTTATAGCCCACATTTTTTAAATACAATTTTGATAAACATGTTTTTTTGCTCATTGTTGTTATGTTTCATGAAAATATATTAGGGAACAAAGATGGAAGCGATTGCATACAACAGCCAGGCAATCCATTTCAACAGCGTGCTAGAAACCGGTAGGACATATGATTTCAATCGCGTCGGGTTCAACCCCACCGAAATGCCAGATGGACATTTCTGGTACCTAGCCATGGACTTTGTCACCACACTAAGTTCTATGACGGAGGTTACGATGTCGGCGCACCAGATAACGTCGACAATTTGCCCACCGTGCTTCCCACAGTTTGGAGAAATCTTTGAGCTACGGGACAAAACCATAATGGGTGCATAAATTAGTTAGTTGTTTTTGCATATTACTCCGTACAACTCAGAGTCTCATTGTGATTTCATATTTGCAGATGTGGTTGCTATCCTTGCCTATGTTGGTCAGATAGAATTTAAGTGGGATTCAATATATAGGCGCCGCGTCGCTTCCCTCGAGATTGGCCTCATGAATTCAGTAAGCGCCAATTATAATATGAGATTACCATATGCTTCTTTTTGTAATTCTATTGTTGCAATGATAGTCACATTTGTATTTGTTTGTAGACGGCAGATATTTTTCTTACGTGTACGTGAAGAGCACGTTGGGCCTCAGTTCTTGCATTTGTAATGCATTGACAATTTGTTCGAGAAGTTTGCTGTAACTTACATACATGTAAATCAAAGGCAGCGTTGCTTGCAAACTATGAGGGAGAGCAAATTCTTCTTATCTCCCAACATTAATGATGATCATTATTATCTACATGGTAGGGGCTGCGTTATATTTTAAATTTGTTTTCAATATAGATTTTCTGTAATAGTACGTCACTACTATATAACACTGATTGTAGATATCCATGAAGCCAGCCTGACGACACTTGATGAAACACGTGCGTACGTCAATCGTGTTGTTCAAGGTAGGAACAATGGACGTCGAAAGTATCACAGCCGAAATTAGAGCATCATTGAGGGTTTCGGACGACTGAATATGCATATCCAACACAGGCATAATCCTGGGATAACAACACGCGCATCCACGCCTCCGCCAACGCATGCTTGCCCCCATCCGCCCGAGTCCTCTGGTCCATGTTCTCCCTCTCTTATCCCTCCTCCATTTATGCCGTAAAGATCCTAACATGATGGTGCGCGCATGGCGCGTATGTAAGGATTATGTTCCAGTTTTAATATATATCAAACAATATTTGCTTCCTTTCTTCCTCTACGACTTTTATTGTTCTCAAGACTATGACCATTATAAACTCTTACTTGATCTTAAGAGATGTGCTCGAATAAAAGGCCAATGTGAAGTGTTTCATGCACTATTATATTGTGACAAGACTCACTTCTGCTGTATTTTATTGATCAAGTAAACTATATACATGATTTGCGGGAATGTTTGTTTATATAAGGCATCCTTTGTGTATCTCTAGGGCTTAACTAGATGTGTCTTAGTTATTCCACATTGATATGAGGCAATCAAACATAAAACTAAAGAAAAAAGCTACCCACACCAATTACATGTGATTTAGATGTGCAATACTACTTAGATACATCTAGACGTGCTTCAGCAAAAACGTATTTTATAACTCAATTTTTTCTCTACATGGAGATATACCCGTGCGTTAAGAATATGAAACAATACATGTAAAAGAAGTGGGCTGTAGTTGCATAATTCAATTAAGGGTAAAGATATATATTTTTCCACATGGTAAAGATATAGGTGTTGAACCACTAAAAATATATATATACCCCGTTGCAACGCACAGACGCCTATGGATTATATCGTCATGTCTATAGTTTTTGTTATGACAACTTGTTTTTATGGAAGGATATGGGCCACCTGATGAGGACATGACAACGATTAATTAAAGTCATTTCCTTCTAATACGATGTAGTATCCAATCTAATGGTGTGGCCTACCATACGTTGAATTGGTTTCCCAGTTTGGCCATTAATTTTCCCTTAGACCGATTTGCTTATAAGGAAAGTTAAATCCTCCTTGTTCTGATCTGGAAAGGGAGACATATATAATAGAATTATAATCGGCGTTTATTTATTTGCCTATTGTAGTATGGAATAAAAATAAATGCTTGTCCGTTTATTAGCAAGGTTTTGTAATGGATACATGCACGAATGGAATGATATGGGCACCTTCCAATCCATACAACATGCTAATGCCTCACCAACCTGTTGGAAGGACAATTCCCCTCCGACTATCATATATATGGCCCGTTTGTGAGTCCACCATTGTCTAATGCCACCTCGCTCGCTCATCCTAGTGCTAAGACGACTTTCTGCCCGCGGTAATGGCTGCAATGCCGATTTTTTATGGAGTGGATGACGCAGTTGAGTACATCTACAACTCCGTCATGGTGTCATCAGTCGAGGAGGAATTAGAGTATGTTTTGGCAGCCCTAAACTTCATCTATATTTTAATTGCAATTGTTATCTGCAGATCACTGCCATAATAGTTTTCATTATTGTCTTTTTATTTTAAACCCGAGTAAAAACTCGTTCTTTCACCGAATCCAGGGCGATTAGTTGGCCAAGTTCATAATTTCTTGCATGCATTTACTGGTTAGGATCATGCTATCCTTTCTAAATACATAAGGTTCTTCAAACCTATAGTAGTGATTGCAAAAAAATGGCCATGTGCTAATATTATCCTTTTACATTACCCCATGATAATACCATCCATACCACGTTATTTTAAACCACCATGTTTTTATGAACGGTAGTATATTGCAACGGGTCCTTGTGGATGATACATGTGCCATCTACAGTTTTGTTCATAACTGTCAGAATAGTTTTGGTTATCTCAATGAATAGTACTTCTCTCCTGAAATGACGCTACAATTCCAATTAGAAGATACATACATTTCAGACCTTACTAAAGTTTGGAAAAATGTACTATTGTTTGCCCACACATTGAAGTATTACATTATTTTGATACCCTTACTTTTCTAACAGCTTTGCTATCATGCTGTTTTGTTTGCAGCACAATATGGATAAGGAGCCCTCGTCCATTCGTGATCGAGCTAAGCCTACGGACTATCCAAGACACCATGCGAGTTGATACATGGGTCAATCCGAACTGCTTCGATCTTGCAGTGCGTAAGCTTACTAGCGACGCGATACAGAGGAATGCAGGAACAGACTTTGTTGGCTCCACGCATATGTTTGATTTGCGATTCCATCGCCTAGCACGGGTGCTGATTCAGACTGGCTTAGGCCAAGCTGAACGCACCAACTTGTTGATTAACAATGTCATTGTACGGCCTTTGCCGAAATACGACATGCTCATGACCCCGTCCATTGTAAGGATTTTCATTCTTAACAATTGGTTTGTATACTTTCTGTTCACCATTAACTTTGTATACCTATTGCAGTACCTATTGCCGTTGTATTTGGTGGATTCCTCCTACGGCCTCATTGTAGTTAATATTGAAAATAGCAGGACTCTCCTGATTGATCATTCCAATGAGTCATTCTTAGGCTCAGAGGACTTTCATGACAAGGAACTTAAGAAGGAAGCACGTATAGTTCTGCAAGAATTTGGCAGTGTGTTGCAACAGGGAGGCCTGGTTTGAATCCCTATCTCGTGGATTGGCCACAAGATCATACATTTATTACAGCCCCGCGGTAATTGTTTAAATTGATCGTGCATATTATAGCCAGAGTGTTAGGTTCTAATATATGTAGACTTTTGGTCACAGCCTAGACTCTGGATTGAAATTCCTACAGGAGATGGCTCACCAAGATGATACTCGCGGGCATAACATGTCCAGGACTTCGGTACGTGCATATATGACAAGTTTATGTCTTCCATAGTTGTGTTAATTATAAATTTATGTTCTTCATATCACGTATGTCTGTTGTGCAATTAATTTTTCAACAAGTTAATAATTTTTTGTTTTTGTTTTTTAGGATTCAATACAGCTCAGAAAGCACTTGCTGGTTCAGATGCTGATGATCAAAGGCAATGAAGCATATGGAAACATCCCAACTGAAATTACAGCGTCCTTGAGGTTTTTGGACGAGTGACAATGGATTGATGCATAGTCAAATGTCGCAAATATAATAAGCTAATAGAACTTTGGTAGGAATCAAATAGAGATTTATCCTTTTGACAATATGAATCATGTATTGGATTATATAAATATTCAGGGAATAAAGGATTTGATGGATCCCTCTAGCTTCCTGTTTGCTTCAATGTTGTCTGCTTGTTTTGGTTCTATCTATTAATTTTGACTTCTATGTATATTTTGTACTATAATACCCATGCGGTCAGGAGCAGGTTTGTTGCTCCAGGTGAACCGGAGGCATTGTGTAGTAGGGCTTGACGCTAGATGAGATGATTCGCCATGGTTTCATGGTTTTCCTAAACTAGGCAAATGCATGTGTGTGCACATGATATTTACATCCTTCGGCGGCAGCATTGTTCCTCCAACTGTTTCTGCACCTACTGTCATTTTCCTCTAAGAGGTACAAAGCGGAAATCGTCACATCTCTCAATTCCCGCATCCAGCTCAAAACCCCCTATCACTTCCTCTCCCTCGCCCGCTGCTCTGACCTCTGCCACGCTAGGAATTAGGGATGAGAAGGAAAACTGTAAGGAATTTGGGGATCTCTATGTGGCAGAAGATACATTTTTGGTGCCTTTTTGTTGCAAATATTTATAGCTTTCTAGGCAGGCCAAAAGTTCTTAAAATTCTTCGACATTATGTTGTTGTTTGTTGTCTTAGGCTCACACCAAATGCTGAATTATAGCAGTGAATGTAAGTTGTATTCCAAGTATAGTACGTTTATATATATGCTGCATCGAGATCCTAATTGCCGTGAATTTAACTTTGCTATAGCTAAACTTGGCATGCAAGCAATGAAAAGTTTTTTATTTAATTCATACTAGTATATATGGTAGAACTATATTCTTCTTAGTAATTATGATTTTTGACACATATTTTCTAATTTTTTAACAGGTGTGCATTTGATGGAAAAAGGAAATAGATCTGCACGATCCACAATGGTATATATGGTAGAATACAATGGTATATATGGTAGAAAACAATGGTATATATGGTAGAACTATATTCAGCCATGATTTGCTACCCAGTTATTCTCCGCGTGGCCTACCTATATATGTTATTCTCCTCTGCCATCCGTCCTCCCTCTCCTTGCTCTTCCTTCGGCCATCACAGCAATTAAAAATATATCCGTTTATATTTTTGCTGCATCGACATCCTAATTGCCAAGACACCTCGGTGAACGATCACTCACGCGTATCGATCAGCGATGGAGCCCATCATTGGAAATAATGCGCCGACGATCCAGGTTGTGGCAGCGCGCACTTACCAGGGCATTTCTGTGCCCAGGCCCCTGGATGCCGCTGCCCCCGACCCCAATGAGGCTGCCCTCTAGCTCCACGATGCTGTGGCCGACCCCCAGGAGGATTTGCCCGTGCCCCTGCATCTTCTGCCCCCACCAAGGCATTTCATGGAAGATCCACTCGAATATATAATCGGCTTTATGAATGGCGTTCATGATGAGCAGACACTAGAGTAAGTTATGGTATTGTAAGTTTATTTTCTCGAAAGAAATCTCATTAGATCTAGGTCGTACACAGCAGACTCTGTTTCATATAGGTGTATGATATTGCTTGATTTGTTTTTCTTTAGATTAAATCTTACTTTTTGAGTGCATCAGTAGAAAAAAAATTATGTTAAATGATTTGGCAGTATTCTTGTTGCACATCAACCGTGTGTAATGAATAACAATCTGCTAAAATTATTTGCAGTACAAATGTTGAAAAGCTTAATGTCCTTACTATATTGTACAACAATTTAATATTCTTTTTGAACAGCCAGCAAACTTGGTATAATGGGTGCTACCTAAATTTTCCTGCTCTTAATTTCTAACAAATTAATATTTTTCTTACAGAGAAATTATTATTGAATTTTAGCTTTTGCTATAAGGTGCTGCAAAAATTTTCATGCTCTATAGTTTATCAAAATATTACGTTCTGCTCATAGCTGTTAGATTATCTAGAAAATGTTACCATATGAACAATTTATGTTTTAAAGTACCACTCATAGTGCTAACCATTTTTATGTGTTTTTACGTGCAGCTCAATCTGGATAAGAAGCGATACACCGTACCGGATCGAAATCAGCCTCAGAAAGCTGAAGGACACACTATTTCATACTTCAGCAAGCCTACATCCCGAATGCTTCAATCTCGCTGTTCGTAAGCTTGTGAGCACTCAACTAGAGAGGCATGCAGGCACCAACATGGTTGGAGGAAAACATTATTTTGACTTGCAGTTTCATGCTCAATCACGAGCTCTAAGGTATTCCTGGATGCCGCAAGGGCAGCGCACCTCGACGCTGATCAACAATGCTGTTCTACAGCCCTTTCCTGGTTATGATGTGTTCAACTCCACAATTGTAAGAGTTTTTTATTCCTAATTTATTTTTTCTTTCCTGATATCATTTAACCTGTGTTGACCTTCTGTAGTATCTACTTCCGTTGTCTATCCCGGATTTCTCGTATGGTCTATTTGTGGTAAATCGGATGAGGAAAAGGGTTATCGTATATAATCCATCACTAGACGTACGACAAGTGGGAAATAGCACTCACAACAAAGAGATGATGAAGGAGATCACTATTTTGAAGCAAGAACTCAATGAAGTGTTGCAGGCTAGGGTCCTTGGATGGAACACCGAACTCATAGATTGGCGACAAGACAACATGTCATTCAATTTTTGACGGTAATTTAATAAATTTTTCAGATGAATAAGATGCAGTATGTAGAAATCTCAAGTTTTTATTCTGTTTGTCACAGCAAAGACTCGGGTTTCTTAGTTCTACAAGAGATGGCCCACCAGCTCGGTTCTTTGCGTAGCATGACCTGGATGAACACTACAGTAATTATCTATACGACGAGTTTTAATGTGCCATTTATAATCCAACCACTTCAACATTTAATGCTGAATTTGTTTCATTGTCTCTAGGATCCAATTATGCTAAGGAGCCAAGTGGTAGTCCAGATGCTCATGGTGAAAGACAATCTAGCTGCTGGAAACATCCCTCAGGAGATTATGACGGCCTTGAGGGTTTTGAACAACTAAATATGTTTCTATGCATGCAGAACCGTCAGGATTACTTCACTCATCTTGTCATGTTTGGTTATGGATGGAAACTATAATTTTTTTTGGGGGGGGGGGGTTAGAATATTTAAGAACTATTTGTAGTTTTGGTACTACTACAAGTTGGTTTCGCTTTTATATTTGTTGTTTTGGTAATTTCTGTTTGTTAAGCGCTCGCCTTTGCGCGGTTAAGCGCTGGGCATTGGCCTAGCACCTAGCTTTTGCCGTAGACGCTCAAAAATAAGCTAACATCCATGTCCTTCGAAGATAAATCAGCTTAACCGGTGAGGGGTCGAGCAAATCAGCCAAAAAAACAATCGCAGCCACAAACATATCTCCTACCCTACGAGGATTCAACCGCTCCGACGACAAAGCAACTTATTCCAGCGAGGGGTCTAGCTTCTCAAGCTAGAAATTGAGCTTGACATTCCGGTTCCCGATCAGTGCTGCAATCGAGAGAGGATAAGGGAGAGAGGCGGCATGATGCATCAAGGATAGAGGACGAGGGGGAGAGGCGGCATGAGTAGACTATGCACATACTGATCTTTAGTAGGAGATGGAACAGTGCGGGCACCTACTCGGCTGCTTCGGCGTACGCGATGAAGTGTGAGGGAGGGGTGCAATTTAAGCTTGCGAACGCGATATGGAAAAGCGGGGTACCTCTCTCATGCAAGCTACTATGTGGTTGGCCGTCCAATATAGGATCTGGACGTCGGATAGGCGAGTTCGACACGGTTTGCAGGATAGGATATCTTCATGCTTCTTGTGTGATCAGGAGCAGGACACGGTGGATCACATCCTTGCATAATGCGTTTATGCCAGACAAGTCCGGTTCGAATTCTTTTCCAAGGTAGGGATACCTCTGCAGCTGATACCCAATGGGCATGAAAAGGTGGAAGAGTGGTGGGTGGCTTCGAGGGAGAGGATGCCCAAGACACACCGAAAGGACTTTGACTCTTTTGTCATGTTGATTTGCTGGAGTATATGGAAGCAATGGAATGGTAGAGTTTTTGTTAGGAATAATCTGTCTAATGAGCAAGAACTGGTCGGGAACATTTTCAGGGAGCGCCACCTATGGGCTCTAGCTAGAGGGAGTGGAGTTCTACATTTTATGTGAGTAGTAGCCTGGGAGGATTTTCAGGAGATGGCAGGCACGTCGTGGGCGATGCTTGCAACCATGTAAATCTTGTACATATCGTTTATCCCCTTTTATAAAGCTAAGGCACGCCTTTTGCATGCTCAGCCACAATATGTCCCTGTGTTTAAGTGGGCCAGGGCAGACCATCTGGGCTTTTTCGTCAGACTAAAGTACTAAAGCCTAACGCTTTTGACGTAGAGATCTAAATAATTGATAGCCAAAAGCATGGTTAGCGCGTAGCGCTTGCCTGATCAATTTTTACAGTGAAGTATTTAAGTGAACAAATAAATTAATTAACATTTCATCGTTATTGTGCACGTCGTTAATTATCTTTTGCAGTAGCTAATCTCGTATCGTATAACTTCATCCATACACGCACTATTATACGATACGATGTATACATTCATTTTTATCAGTGAAGTATTTAAGTGAACAAATAAATTAATTAACATTTCATCGTTATTGTGCACGTCGTTAATTTTCTATTGCAGTAGCTAATATCGTATCGTATAACTTCATCCATACACGCACTGTTATACGATACGATGTATACTTTCAAGCCAGCAATCGAATGGTCATAAGGCACGTACCTTCAATTGTCACCAATCTTCAAGTTCACACGGGATCCACAGTTCTCTGTCATGCTCAAGATGTTTCTGATAAAGCAATGATTATCTTGTATGTGTTCCTGAATATAGTAGACAAAATTAGTCCCCGTCAAAGTGTTTTCTTATTGACTACATAAAGTACAAGTCTGTCCCAGGATGTTATGACAATTATTATTTGTTACCAACATTTTCCAATTTTAGTTGGCGAGGAAGAAAATTATTATAAAGTTACCTTAAGGGCGTCAATTATTCTTCTAATATAATATAATTCAAAATATGATGTGTTCTATGTATGAACTATTTCTAAACAGAATAGACATATGTGGTAAGTAAAATTAAATGAAAAGAGGCACTAACGAATGATTCATAGGATGAAGAAAAACAATATGCATCTCAATTGGTGTTATATAAAAAGAGTAATCTCAATATTTGTTATCTTATTTACACCGAATTTACGTACTTTGTAAACTCTTTATTGATGGAAAAACATATCAATATGTTTATTAGCTGTGTATATCTTGAGAATATTATGCAGATATTTTATAGTCAGAAAGAAGCAAATTGGTATTGAATTAATGATAAGTATATTAATTTTTTTGTAAGTTAATATCTCTGTCATCTTTTCTAAATTATTAATAGGTGTGTATTTGATATGAAAAGGAAATAGATCCTTTCCATACAGAGATATTAACGGCATGACTGGATCAAGGCATGATGTGATACCCAGATGTCCTCCGCATGGCCTACTATATATATATGTTACCATTAAAATACTATGCCATCCCTCCTCTCCCTCCTTATTGTCCCTTCGCCCAGACCAGGAGGATGATTTCCGAGGACTACCTTGTGTAAGCAAGAACCAACAAGATTTGGAGTTCCTCTCGGTATGTCAATTTCTGGATCTTTATCTTATATAATAGCATGTTATTTATTAGATTAATAGTTTTTATATGTTTAGTTATACCATCAAATCCCAGATAAAGAACACCATTGCAGATTATGCAAACTTATATAAATATCATACCCAATTAATTTGTTTGTAGTGGCCTGGAACTACTTATAAATTGTTTATACACATATTTTAGCCTATGAGTCTATTATTTAGATTACAATTGTGCCACACCCATAGCTTTTGTACCGATGAACAGTTCTCACTGCCTAATTTTGCAATGCAAATTAAAATTCATAATCTTAAATACTTTATATGTTGGAATACTGTTCAATAATTTAGTGAACAGTCCTAAGTTTAACAACAAGCTAAGTAAGCATAAAAATTTACCAGAGATTCCTTTCCATTTTATCACCTCATTGTTTTATCCATGCCTGTCTTCTAAGTCCATCTTACTGATTCCATGAAGTAGCTGTCAGCCATAATATGTAGGCCAAGGGAAAATCTGTCACGAGAAATGTAAAACTGTTATGGTATGTACATGTCTTCACTAGGCACTTGCCTGTATGTAAATAGCTACAAGTAATGGATGAAAACACTTGTTAAGTTTTCATATTGGAAAATATGAAATATTTAAAAAATGTTCAAAGAGAGACAATAGTTTGAATTTTTACAATCAATCCGAAGAGATGTTTCATGCTGATTCACGGCGGGTCATAGGAAAGAACAAATATTGATGATGATAGTATTACCAGATCGTACTTAATAGGCATATCAATTGCTAGCAAACTAAATTTTCACAATCATGTGAAAAAAGTAGGCAATTTAAACTTTCAGTAAGAGATACAATAGTGTGGAGTCAGAAAAGTTTATGTAACCATTAAAACTGTCAGTTTGAAAATATATTTATTTTATTTATCCATGCTAATCATCAAATGTAAACTAAATATTTTTTTGCTGGTAAAAGGTTAAATGGTTTTAAATTACAAGAAGATCAACAGATTATTTAATGCACTCAACTTCTCCTTCTCTGGTCAATTCTCTTTCTTCCCTTTGCTCTGTTTAGTCCCTTCATGAAAATCACAGTTTGTAGGAAAAAATAATTATTAAACTGAAGAAGCTTATCTCGAGAGATAATTTATGCATGTTAAAATGCAGTACTTTAAGAAAAACTTGCAATTGATATAATAGAATTTGAGTTATGTATAATAGCAACACCATTTATATTTTTTTTTAAACTGACCAAAACTGGGTGTTTGTCTTTCAATGCAATAAGAGAGCATACAACTAAAGCAGACGCTAACCCGAGGTGGCATTAATCAAGCATCCAACTAACTCAGGTAACATTGTTTTGCAATAATTCTAGAGACAATTCTATAGGAGCAGTACTGCAGAAAAAAAAACTAAATTTATCAACAGAGCAACTGATGCCTGATCCATTGGAACATATATAATCTAGCTAGACTGATGCAAGAAAGCATTTCAATATCATCACTTATGTCTTGTCATTTCATGGCTGTAAAGGCACAATTCAAAACCCCATTTTCTTTAATATTTGAAAGTGAAAATTGAATGGTGTGTCCCAAGAATGCTCTGTTCTAGAACAACTACGATTGATCCTTTAGAGATGTACTTTTACACTAATAACCTACGGACCAGGGGGAAACAGTGCATAAGCTAGAACAACACACAATATTACCTATACCATATCCTCCACTAAGGAAGAACTCACTTAATGAAGTTGACCCCACCAAAATGACAAACAAATATGTAGTTGTGGCCAACATTACACATGTGCATATGTAAGAAAAGGTAATGGAAGTAGAAAGAACTTACATTGGTTGAAGGCACATGTGAGAGGGTAGAGACGAACCTGTAGCATGCTCCAGAAGAAACCAAAAGGCGATGGAGCAGACAGCGCCAGCCTGGACTGATGGACAACGATGAAGGAAGTAGAGCCTGTATGAGGCAAAATGCAGCCGTCAGCAATCGGATAAATCAACTGAAGAAACAACTACATTAGAGGAAAAAGGCTACCTTATAGAAGCATTGTTTGTTGATTTACAAGCTTCATTAGAAATCATAACAAAAAGTATTGAAAAAGCTTTACTATCTTAGTTCACCGACCAAGAGCGCAAACAATTAGAAATCAGAAAAAACAGACCTCTGGACAATTTAGAAATATCATGAGTCTCGTACTAACTACAATGTACCCCAATACATAGGTATTAAAAGATCTGAACTATGTAAGATAGAACCACAATTGGATAGAACCACAATTGGAGGAATGAAAGAGTTGGGAACAAACCTCGAACAAAGCATCGACCAGAGCGGTCAGTGACTCGTGGTGGCCCTGCTATCTCATGGCTCAATGTGCCTCGACCATAACGGGGTCAATGTGCCTCACATGTCCATTGCAATGATGGTATTCTGCTCCATACTGGTCCATGACTAAAAACAAGGAAAATGTACAAGTGTTTGTCATTTCTCTTGTGTGTAAACGCAGCTAAGATACACACTTCAAAACCACAGGAACTTGAGAGGCAGATAAAAGCCTAGATGACTCGAAACTGATATATATGTTAAAAAAAAGTTAATTGAAGTACAATTGTAACTGAAACTGCAAGTCAAAATCATTATAATCCATATCACCCTTGGGATCAATTTGACAAACACTTGGTCGATGTGAATGCTGACCAAACAAAATTCTATTTGAGTGGGTAAATGCCTCTTACAAAATAGATATATAAATTGAGTTATTTTAAGTAACACATTGCACAACACCTACATTAGGGCGGTGTAAGAAAAGGACTAAAAAACATATATCGTCTGCTTTAGACAGTAACAACTAGAAGCAGCCTGTTTGTGCTGCTTTTACTTACTTTTATTGCTTGGTTGTGTGGCTTGTTCTACTTACTTTGCACTGCCAAGAAGCAGCCTGTCCAATAAGCATAGTCTCCAAGTTGTCTCCAAGTTCACGAACGGAAGTGCATGAAACCACAAAATACATCAATAGCATGAAGAAATAAGTTTTAGCTTAACTCCAACAAATATAGTTTTCATCTTCTAGCTGACCATATAATAGTACAATATATCACAACAAGAAGAAGCAAAAGTGACTTTATTAAACATGTTGAAACTACCTTTAGCTTATCATGGTTAAATACCAATCCTAGTTCAGCCCATTGTGTGTATAGTTAGCACAAATTCAAGAGGCGGTAGTAAGACACAAAATTGTTTCCAGAAATTGCAAGAAGATCGAACAGTGACTATTTCATGATTAAAGTGACAGCTTCATAACCAGATGACTATTGACATCATAGCACTGTCTGCTATTTAGTTTATTATATTTCCATAAGTGCAGCTGGAATAAATGGGTGTCCTAAAAACACTAAGAAACCAAAATTACTAAGTAAAAAAACTGGGCCATAACTTGTGCACAAGCCCAAGCCCAGCTATCATTAAAAGATTGGTGACATTAGCTTAACTAAGACCAGAAGAGATACATAATAGCATTGAAAAGCAATGCAAGTTTAACTGTAATTATTAATATTTTGCAATAAAAATTAACCTGTTACAATAGTCTTGGCTTTTCAAGTATAGCTTGTTGAAGTAAATGAAGGGTATGGAAGAAAAACTAGAGTGCTGGAATGTAGGTATCAGAGAGTCAGCTGTTGATTGCAATGACTACCTTTCTTATGTTAAAATGGGGGATATTATTTACCAGGTGAAAAACAGCTTCATAATCCATAATACTATGTTCTTAGTCAAAATCAAAGTGAGGAAATGAGCGTATCATACCTATGTACATAAAATGCATACAGATTGTGATGCTTTTACTTACTTTGATTGCTTGGTTGTGTGGCTTGTTCTGCTTACTTTGCACTGCCAAGAAGCAGCCTGTCTAATAAGCATAGTCTCCAAGTTGTCTCCAAGTTCACGAACGAAAGTGCATGAAACCATAAAATACATCAACAACATGAAGAAATTAGTTTAATCTCAACTCCAACAACTATAGTTTTCATCTTCAAGCTGACCATATAATAGTGCAATATATCACAACAAGAAGAAGCAAAAGTGACTTTAGTAAACATGTTGAAACTACCTTTAGCTTGTCATGGTTAAATACCAAGATCCCAGTTCAGCCCAATGTGTGTATAGTTAGCACAAATTCAAGAGGCGGTAGTAAGACACAAAATTGTTTCCGGAAATTGCAAGAAAGATCGAACAGTGACTATATCATGATTAAAATGACAGCTTCATAACCAGATGACTATTGACATCATAGCACTGTCTACTATTTAGTTTATTATATGTCCATAAAGTGGAGCTGGAATAAATGGGTGTCCTAAAAACACTAAGAAACCAAAATTACTAAGTAAAAAAACTGGGCCATAACTTGTGCACAAGCCCAAGCCCAGCTATCATTAAAAGATTGGTGATGTTAGCTTAACTAAAACCAGAAGAGATACATAATAGCATGTAAAAGCAATGCAAGTTTAACTGTAATTATTAAATTTTTGCAATAAAAAATTACCTGTTACAATAGGCTTGGCTTTTCAAGTATAGCTTGTTGAAGTAAATGAAGGGTATGGAAGAAAAACTAGAGTGCTGGAATGTAGGTATCAGAGAGTCAGTTGTTGATTGCAATGACTACATTTCTTATATTAAAATGGTGGATATTATTTACCAGGTGTTAAAATGGTGCATATCACTTATCGTAAATGTAATAGTAGCAGAACACGCCCACATAGCACGGGCACTCAACATCAACAGGTATACACTATGAAAGTACCCCAATTTGGATGTAAAATCCATGGACCGTAGCCCCTTGGTTTGTTAAGGTTTTCAATTTGATTTCTCGCACAAACTTAATCAATGTCTCTTTCTGGTTCCACACATAAACCAGATCTATCTCTTTCTTAAATAAGAACATGAATATACACAGATACAGATAGAGGTGGGGATTCCTCCCCCATAATGACTGAATCAAAACTAGGGTGATTCTTATTGTAATGTGCATCACCACATAGTAGGTGAAAGCAGCTTCCGTATATTTACCTTCTTTTTGAAAATGGAATGTATTACGTAGGTACACTACATGACCCAGATTGTATCTACGAGGGGCGTATTTGCTCGATCGATCTGTTGTCTCAAATCCCTCTCTCTTCTCCTAAAACTATCGTTCTAGCAGTACACGCTCACGTAGCTAGCCCTAAACTACAGCAAACCGCGGACCTACGGCCATTAGCGGGGACGGGGGAGGGGGGAGGAGCCGTTTGTCTCACCTTGCCACGGAAGTGGGGATGGGTTGCGGAAGACGGCGGAGTGGTAGACGATGTAGACCACACGCTACACCACCATGACTGCACCTCGTGGTGTTGCTTCTTGCCGGCGATGAAGACGATAGGATGCACCACTGTGGCCGTGTCTTGGCCGTCGGGGAGCCGCCTCGAAACAGAAGGTGAGGAGAAGATCAGGCCATGGAATCCATAAATGGAAGAATTAGAGGGGGAAAGGGTTCGGACGCCCGTACCGTAGATTCTGTCGTTGCAGATCGAGGCACCCCGCCTCGGTTCGACCTTGAAATCGCCGGAGACCAGCAACGTGGCGGATCTGAACGGACCGCGACCGGATCCAGCACCCGCGCATGCGCGATGAAGCTCGATGCTTGCGTCCCCTCAGCCACACACGGCTCGCCGGAGACGCAACTGTCGCCGGGCGGAGTCTTGGTGGTTGCGTTCTCTGCGACGTGCGCGGTGATGCGTCGGGGGGAGGTTAAAGGGCGATAGGTTGCCACTTAGTGGAGAGGAGAGGGCCTGATGCGGCGGTCGCCGGGCGGAGCCGCGCGGACGCCAACCCGTGGATGCACGCGGCGACGCGGCGGCGGAGGGGAAACTGGGGCGACGGGGGAGTGAGTGAAGGGGAGAGGAGCGAGTGGATGGGAGAGGAGGGGAGAGGAGCGAGTGGAGGGGAGTGGAGCGGAGGGATTGGATAAGGTGGGCGGCGGGGTAGGTGAAGAGGCGGGGAGGTGGGCCGACGGGCTGTAGGTGGAACGGCAAGCGCGGCCGTAGCGGGGGAGGTAGGCCGTCGCGCGGCGGGGGGCTGGGCACGCAAAGGGTTCGTCCCGACTGGGCCGGCCCCAATTATTTTTCTTTTTTATCTATTTTTCTTTCTTTTCTGCTTCATCACTTTATTTCTCATTTGAAAACATGAATGTTTTTGAAAATATATAGCAAATATGAAAAAGCGAACAAATTTTTCAAACACATTTTTTTATGAATTTTGAGAAGAAACTTTAATACAAATAAATTTTTTGATAAATTTGAACAGTTTTTTGACCACAAACAGTTTTTGAATATTTAAACAACATTCGAAAATGAGATCCATTTTTAAAAAAATGAACAATTTTGGAAGTGTGAACAGTTCTTTACAAGCACAAACATTTTTTGAATTTTCAGAACAAACTTTGAAAATCGTAACCTTTTTAAAAAATCCATAATATTTTCATAAACGTGAACAATTTTTTAAGATATGAACATTGTATTAAATTTGAGAACTAATTTCAATAAACAATAACTATTTTTTAAAATCAAGGTCAATTTTTGAAAAGTCAGAACATTTATTGGTAAATCAATAAAAAATTTCTAAAAAGCAAATACATTTTTCGAATTTGAGGAAGAATTTTTGAAAATACCTAACATTTTTTGATAATATATATCAGTTTTCTTTAAAAAGCAATAACACCTGCATAATTTGAAAAAAACATTATGAAATATCAAAAAATCAAGAGCATTTATGTAAAAAGCAAAAATATTTTTCAAATATCATGAACATTTTTTGAAAACTATGAACATTTTTTTAGGAACATGGCGTATGACATTTATTTAAACAACATATATTTCTAATAATATCAAATTGGTTTTCTTTTTTGCATACCAATAAGTTGTGTTACAAACATTTTTTAGTAGGAAATATAATAAACAATAAAATTGGTTTCTAATAATATTTATTTAAACAACATTTTTTGCATACGAATAAGTT
>NC_057798.1:659426388-659492350 GCF_018294505.1 Triticum aestivum | reverse complement strand
TTGTTACATATATGAAGGGTATCACAAAAAAAATATAGATGAAATAAATAAACTTTGTTAATGTTGGGTTGTTTGTTTTAGTTTCTGTTTGTCAATTTTCCATAGCCTATCATTTAATTGTAAATAGTTTAAGCAATTTCAAACGCCTACTAACTTATATGAACATTATAGATTGTTGTTTTCCCCGAATTGTTCTGTTTGTAAAATGATTTAAGCAGCATTTTTTTCTAATATAGCCAAATGCTTTTCTTATTATCAGATAAAATAGTTGTTTTAGTTTCAAATACAATTCTATTATATATTATATATAGTTTTATAATGTAGTAAAAAGTATTAAATATATTTTAGCATAGATATAAATTGATGAGTTCCGACATACGCACTGATGCAACGATGACAGACCGCACTGAAACACCGCGAGAAGAGGTGCATATAACTAACCTTACTCTGTATCTATATTATATACGATAAAATGAATGGTGTATTTATATTTTTGTTTTTTCAGAATATAGTATACATGGATATGGACTCTAGATATGCACGGAAAGAATCCATTGAGGGTTCAGATGCAATGTCGCTGCAAGGGGCCGGAAAATCACAACATAATCACGTCGAAGAGGTTATATCTCATAATAAACCAAAAAAGGATGCTAATTTACATGTTATCCCACAAGGTATTTTTTTATATTATTATCAATATTTTTTTTGTGATATTGTCTTTTCTATTCAACTAATTTGGCTTTTATTGTTTACTAAGCTGGCTCATTTTTTTATGAATTTGATAGACTATGTTTGTACCCTAGACATATTATAATCATCGAATCAATCAAGTCTGCCCCTAAGAATACCCAGTTTGTGGACATTGGAGATGCCTTGTTAGCAAAAGACGATTTGGAATGCCTTATTAAAAATGACATGTTCTTACATGACGGTGTAAGACCAATTGCACAATCTTTGTAATTAATTGATTATACATAATATCATAATTTATAAATATAAACTAAATATTATTTACAGGTGATAAATGCTTACATATATTGCATGCTTGCTCACGAGCATCTACAAGATAGGGCGGGTGAAAAGGTACACATTATTAGCACATTTGTATCGGGCCAGATAAAAGAAGACGGGGAAAGAGACATAGACCCATCAAAATATCGTCGCATCGTGCGTCATGTTAATAGTTATCGACAACAAGATATGGTTAGTTTTTGTCTCGTAATCCATGCATATAATTATGGATTGTTTTTATTTAGGTCATATGTTTAATGATTTATTAATAACTATATCTAATTGTGACTGTGACTTGTATCTTATTTACACCAGTTGTTCATCCCGATTAACATGCCGGGCTACCATTGGTATCTAGCAGTTGCCAACGCCAAAAAAGAGAGATCCAAGTATTGGACTCACTTGGTGAGAATGTCAAACGCAATAACCTTACTACTACGGTAACTATCTATTTCTTTTATCATCTTAGCATTTATTTTGTTTGACTTCATCATTAACATTTCTCATATATTTATAAAAGTTATTAGGGATCGAGAAATGGCTGAAACTTGCAGAGCATAATTCGGAGTTTATCAAAGGTCATAAGTGGCCTGATCTCAATGTTACAAAATGGACGGTTGTAGAGCAAATTCAGGAGGCAATACAAACCGATGGGTAAGCACTTGTTTCAATAGTTTGTTTTTTGATTCATCTGTGTGATATTCTAAATCATTATATTATAATATTATAGCGTATCATGTGGATTGTTCATGCTAACTTATATGGAATACTGGACACCACATGGACTGTCAAACTAGTTTACGCAGGTATTTCAGTTTTATACATTAACTCATAATGTTTTATCAAAATATCTTATAAAATGTTTTTATATTTTTTTGTAGGAGGATATGAAACATTTTCGACAAAACTAGCAATTATTTTGCTCGATTCAGAGCTTAATAAGTTAAAAAGATGTCCCATGTACCATCAACCTGTCAACAAAGAAACTTTAGCTAATTCTGATCTTGAGATCCTGGATAATCCATCTGACGTGGTCGAAGAGAAACGTCCCGCCCCAATCACTATCATTCTCACGGACCAACGTGAAATACTTGCCGGCCTCTGCAACTACATCATGTCGATTAATGATGCTGGATCTTTGGAGTAAGTATCATGTATCAATATTTAATGTGCGGATGTATATTATTGTTCTTCTTACCATCCAAATTACAGGAAGGTATGGGTCCGGAGCTCCACACCCGATCCAATGAGCTTAAGTCTTAAGAAACTTCAGAGCATACTTAACATGGAGCAGCCCATGGACAATGATTGCTTCAACACGGCCGTGCTTATGCTGACATGTGACGAGAGAGTATTGTTCACAGACCCTCCTATACACTACATGGATCTACGATTTTGTGTAAGTTACCGTAACTCTTCATTCTAGGTGCCATTAGTATCAACATGTTGAAACAATATATTTTTTTCTTTTACTTAGTCCATCCTGCTAGAGTCAACACGAGGTCAGAAGTTTTGTGAGAAGGAAACTATCCAGACGTTGGCAACATTATTTGATAGCTGGCCTGGGATGGAGACCGACATCTCATCTTGCAATAAGGTAAATAAAATATTTTGACCATTGTAATCATGGTTTGTTTTTGTTTCTAATAGCTCAACTTGTAGATTTATCTTCCCTATGCATCCATCGGCCGATACATCATGTACATCATCGACAAAGAGGCACGTTGTCTATATATTATGGATCCTATTTAATCATCACAATCGCCAGAGGATAAAAATTTGAGGCATTCACTGAAATTAAAAAGTTTTTCAAGAGATTTCAAAGAAGCACTCGAAATAAAGCTGCCTGGGTGGAATTCTGATATATCTAAATGGCATCGTTTATTTCCGGCCGGTGTTCCAACGAGTATAGACGGGTAATGAATTCATAACAAGAATATTTACTTTTGTTATCATTATATTATTTATAATATTAATTGAAAGTTTTCCAGGAATGTGTCTGGCTATTTTGTTTTTCATTTCATGCTCTGGTGGAACGGTAAAGAATTGGTCAAGCCGGTTTGCGCGGTGAGTATTGTGGGTTACATGTTTTAAGACCTTCTCCGTGAATTTTTCATACAAACTACATTTATTTTTTCTGCAGGATGGGTATGAATTGAGGAAGCATTTTTTATTATACTTGCTAAAACATCGCGGGAATGAAGCTAGAGTAAATTTTCCTGATATTGTGAAAGAATTTCTTAAGCGCATCATCTAGATATTAATATTTTTGTAATAGATGTTAAGTTGTAACATCACTCAGCTTGTGACATTGCAATAATGGACTTCAGTTTGTGTTATATTGTTTGTATGTGTGGATTTTAACATGTAACTCTGGTAAATATTTCAAGAGCCCGTGGCAACGCACGGGCACTCTACTAGTTGCCTTAAATGTCTGAAGTTGATGCATATTATTGTATCCGAGGGCTAGTTTTTCAAGATAGGGAGCTGAAAGTGGAGAAGGGTATTTTGGTGCCCATGCTCATCTGCACCCGGTTAGAAAAAAAAATCGTAAAAATTCAAAACAAATTCAAAAAATTGAATTATTTTATTCGGTAGATAATTTGATGCGTGAGGCCCGATCCAAATTTCAAGTCATTTGGACATCTGAACAGCTCTTAGCAAAAAAGATAAATCGGGCCAAAACAGTACTCCCTCCATCCGGAAATACTTGTCGGAGGAATGGATGTATCGGGACGTATTTTAGTGTTAGATACATCCATTTTTAGTCATTTTTACGACAAATATTTCTGGACGGAGGAAGTACATGAACAGTAAACATTTTTACGAACCACCCATTTGTCTTTTTTTCTGAGAGCTCCTCAGATGTCCAAATGGTTTGAAAATTGAAGCGTATCTCACGCATCAAATTGTCTACCGCAAAAAAAAATTGGATTTTAATAATTTTTCTAGTATTTGTTTTGATTTTTTTTGTCAGGGCGGGTGTAGATGAGCTCAGGTACAGTCGTACAGAGATGGATTTTCGGCTGAAAGTGTTCTCCTTGGCCGGACTGGTGAAAGAATGCAGGCATTAATTTTCATGGCCCCTACCTTCTTCACAGAGCCGAGGACATGGTAAAATTCAGGAACACTGGGCCAGTGCACCCTCTCGCAACGGCGTTGACGGCGTCAGAAAATCTTGGATCATACACCGTTGCAGCACTGGAAGCTTTTTCAGCTGCAAATGGGGAGCAGAAACACACTCACGCACACACATTTGCATTTCCGGAGGCCACAATCTGACAAGTGAACGAAAGAAACACAAGCAACCAAAAGAGATAAGAAACACGATCAAGCAGTCTCTCTGCTCATCAAAGATTTATTTGCCTGGAATGGATACAACAAACATACATTCAAGCTGCAACAACACGCAGCAAGACGAGAAAAGGGGACGCATCTCTAATCTCCATCTCCCCTATCCACGAACAACACAAGGGAGATCGATCACAACAGCAAAACGCTCCTCCCTGCCTGAGCGAACAACAACGTACACGAACCAAGAAGTGATGAATGAGGGAACTCCATGGGAGACGACGGCCTCTCCTCCTATGGCGTGAGGAAGAAGAACGTCATCTCGCCTCTGGGAACGATGCTTCAACACCAAAGATACTTATACTGCGAGCATCTCCATCCATGTCTCTTCGGGGGCTCAGCCGCTCCAATTTGACCATCTGGCCGGGTTTCTGAACTTTGAACGACAGTATCGATCTCCTGCAGTGACAGGGATCGGGTGCATTGAACCTGGACGCCTTCCTGTAGCTTTTCCCTCTGTTGCAGCACTGTGGTGGCACAGGGCGTGTTGCCCCATCGGCGTCTCTGCTTTTCTTGTTCTCCCTTTATGCCGCCTGTCCGTACAGTCACGCGGAATGGGACAATTAGCTAAGGTAGCCCATTGGATTTAGACAGATTTTGTAATGGAAAATGCCAGATTAGGTCTATATGCTCTGACATTATGATTACCAAATGTGTCTTAGCAGCAACATTTGTCTACGTATAGCTGTCCTTAAATTAACACCGATGAACGTGCTGCAAACGACAAGTGAAACACTACTTTGTTTATGTGTGACACGGTGATCTCACGCTCGGTTCATGGGTCAGTAATACGAGACCAACTCCACACTCTCCGGTCCTTCTCGATCTCAACATGGATTAACCACCCTGATGACAGAAGCCACGGCCTGGAAAGTATAGTACTAGATGAGTAGGGCATCAAGTTAGTGAACTTACTGTACATTTAAACTGTACATAAACACTGTGATTTTTATTTAAGTAGAGGTGGCACCCGTGTCCTCCCGCTGCACCGATCGATGCAAGCCATGAACAGAAATCTTCAGCATGTATTAGGACGCGGAAAATATTTTGTCTTGGTCCACCTAAGGGCATCTCCAACAACAACCCACAAATTTCCTCCCGCATCCGTTCACGGACAGAGGATCAGTCTGTGGACAATGATGGGGGAGCCCGCCATCCAACCCTATGCCTCAAATGTCCGCATTTTATTAACTTAAAAAGTTCTTTATTCACCGGCTTCCGCCAAAACACACACACATGCTAGCCTTCAGCTAAATGCATACAAGCATATGCTAATCACCTAGTTAATTACACCTTCCGCCAAATGAGTTACACACTTTCCGCTAAATGCATACTCCCTCCGTTCGATTTTTTTTATCCCAAGCTTGCCTTTCAAATGGATGTATCTAACACTAACTTGATGCTAGATATATTCATTTGAGGAACAAGCTTTTTCGGGCGAAGGGAGTACAAATCACTAATGCTAATCACAGTCCAATTACACCTTCCGTCAAAGAGTGCTCGACTTGCATCACACCTTCGGCCAAATGATAATCACCTCCCGGCCTTTAACCTTTCGTCAAACTAATCACCTTCCGCCAAACAGCAGCGACCTTTCGCCATCCGGACAGAGAGAGGGGCACATGGTGCTCTTTGGTTGGTTGGCTAGACGAATGTCCGGATTCCCGCAAAGCTCCGCCATGTTTGTCTCCAATTTACTGGAAAAATGTGGTCTGAACTGCTCGGCGGACCAATACAGGACCGTCGTGTTTGATGGCAAACCTTGTCCGGACAGCGCGGTCCGGACACTTGCGGGATATTTGAGGGCCCGCCTTGGAGATTGTTGGAAGGGAGAGAGGGATTTGGTGGAATAGTTGTTGTATTGCTTGAGCCTCATGGGCATATATATAGGAGTACATGGTCATCTTGGAGTACAAGTCAAGGCAGGAACAAATCCTACGCTATCCTATGTTTCCTAAATAAACATTATACTTAACATCCCTCCGCGGTCACAACGGTAGCGACGCAGACGATGAGACTGGAGAAGAATCCGAAGGCAAGCCGATGGACACCCCCCACAGTCCAATGGTCGATGCATCGCGAAAGTCGTGGCTGGAGTGAAAACCGACGAGGTTGCTCAAGCAAGGCGGTAGCCCTTTGTGCCTTTTGTCGATGTAGCCGAGAGCGTGGGTGGTGGAGCCGTGGTCGAGGTAGCCGTGTGAAGAATGCCGTGGTCGACGTCGAGTCAGGGTGGTCGGTGTCGAGGACGTCGCCGTGGAGCCGCGGGCGCAAGGGGGCGCCGGGTTAGCATGGGCGCAGTGGTGTCGAAGTAGGGGTGCACCGGGAAGATGATGTTGTTGACGACGCGTCGCGGCGGGTTTGCCAAGCCCGGGAACACATCGTAGACGAAGGCACGCACCGGTGTTCCCAGCACCGGGCATGCATAGACGGACGAAGACGAAGTTGACGAAGCATCGCACCAGGCTTGCCAGGCCCGGGGACACGTCGTGGATGAAGGCACGCATCGGTATTGCCAGCACCGGGCATGCGTAGATGAGGGACCTGCACGAGCTGTACACCATGTCGAAGAAGTCAGAGGGGCCAGCAGAGAAGAACTCGATGATGATTGCGGCGTCCATCAGCGCGGGGCCAAAGTCGCCCGCAGTTGTCGGAGTAGACGAAGTGCTCGGGGTAGATGACGGCGACGCTGATGACGGGCTGGTGCTGGACGAAGATGAAGGGAGGTGGACAGGCGGCGGGGGCGGCTACGGGGGTAGCAGCAGCGGCGACCGAAGAAGAGCGGCGGCGGCCTGACGGCGGCGGCGGCGGCTAAGTTAGGGCCGCGGTGGCAGTGCTCGAAGTAGGCGAGGAGAACCCAACAGCATGACGAAGACCGGCGCGGACGGTGGCGTTCCCGCGCTGATGACCCACAAGTGTAGGGGATCTATCATAGTCCTTTCGATAAGTAAGAGTGTCGAACCCAACGAGGAGCAGAAGGAAATGATAAGCGGTTTTCAGTAAGGTTTTCTCTGCAAGCACTGAAATTGTAGGTAATAGATAGTTCTGTGATAAGATAAATTGTAACGAGTAACAAGCAATGAAAGTAAATAAAGTGCAGCAAGGTGGCCCAATCCTTTTGTAGCAAAGGATAAGCCTGAACAATTTCTTATAATGAGAAAGGAGCTCCCGAGGAAACATGGGAATTATCGTCAAGCTAGTTTTCATCACGCTCATATGATTCGCGTTCGGTACTTTGATAATTTGATATGTGGGTGGACCGGTGCTTGGGTACTGCCCTTACTTGGACAAGCATCCCACTTATGATTAACCCCTATTGCAAGCATCCGCAACTACAAAAGAAGTATTAAGGTAAACCTAACCACAACATTAAACATATGGATCCAAATCAACCCCTTACGAAGCAACGCATAAACTAGGGTTTAAGCTTCTGTCACTCTAGCAACCCATCATCTACTTATTACTTCTCAATGCCTTTCTCTAGGCCCAAATAATGGTGAAGTGTCATGTAGTCGACGTTCACATAACACCACTAGAGGAAAAGACAACATACATCACATCAAAATATCGAACGAGTACCACCAAATTCACATGACTACTAATAGCAAGACTTCACCCATGTCCTCAGGAACAAACGTAACTACTCACAAAGCATATTCATGTTCATAATCAGAGGAGTAATAATATGCATTAAAGATCTAAACATATGATCTTCCACCAAGTAAACCAATTAGCATCAACTACAAGGAGTAATCAACACTACTAGCAACCCACAGGTACCAATTTGTGGTTTGGATACAAGAGATGAACTAGGGTTTTGAGAGGAGATGGTGCTGGTGAAGATGTTGATGGATATTAACCCTCTCCCGATGAGAGGATCGTTGGTGATGACGATGGTGATGATTTCCCCCTCCCGGAGGGAAGTTTCCCCGGCAGAACAGCTTCGCTGGAGCCCTAGATTGGTTCCGCCAAGGTTCCGCCTCGTGGCGGCGGAGTTTCGTCCCGTAAGCTTGCCCATGATTTTTTCTAGGGTAAAAACCTTCATATAGCAGAAGATGGACAGCGGAGGGGCACCAGGGGGCCCAGGAGACAGGGGGCGCACCTAGTAGGGGTGGGTGCGCCCCCACCCTCTTGGCCAGGGTGTGGGCCCCCTGAGGTGTTTCTTCCACTCAATAATTCTTATTAATTCCAAAAATAAGTTTCGTGGAGTTTTAAGATTTTTGGAGCTGTGCAGAATAGGTTTCCAATGTTTGCTCCTTTTCCAGCCAGAATTCCCGCTGTCGGCATTCCCCCTCTTCATGGTAAACCTTGTAAAATAAGAGAGAATAGCCATATGTATTGAGATATAATGTGTAATAACAGCCCATAATGCAATAAATATTGATATAAGAGCATGATGCAAAATGGACGTATCAACTCCCCCAAGCTTAGACCTCGCTTGTCCTCAAGCGGAAGCCGATATCGAAAAATATGTCCACATGTTTAGAGATAGAGGTGTCGATAAAAATAAAATACGGACATGAGAGCATCATGATCATTCTTATAACAACAACATAAATAGATTTTATCATATGATTTCTTATGCTCAAGTAACGATCAATTCACAATGTCAAGTATGGTTCAGAAACTTCATTGGAAGCTAACAAACTATAATCTCAGTCATTGAAGCAATTGCAATTTATCATAACATCAAAAAGAGTCAAGAATAGAGCTTTTCAGCAAGTCCACACACTCAACTATCATGTAGTCTTCTACAATTGCTAACACTCACGCAATACTTGTGGTTATGGAGTTTCAGCCAGACACTGAGAAAGATAGGGGCTTATTGTGTTGCCTCCCAACATATTCACCTTTAGGTGATGTCAACAATAATAGTCCATGCTAACTTACACCCAATTGGATATATATATCATGATCTTTCAAAGACGAGGAGCTTGCCAAAGGATAAAATGAAAAAGGTAAAGGTGAGGATCACCTTGACTCAAGCATAAGGTAAAAACATAAAGTAAAAGATAGGCCCTTCGCAGAGGGAAGCAGAGGTTGTCATGTGCGTTTAGGGTTGGATGCACAAAATCTTAATGCAAAAGAACGTCACTTTATGTTGCCACTTGTATATGGACCTTTATTATGCAGTCCGTTGCTTTTATTGCTTCCATAACAGGATCGTATAAAGCTTATTTTCTCTGCACTAATAAGTCATACATATCTAGATAGCAATTTTTATTGCCTGCAACATGACAACTTACTTGAAGGATCTTACTCAATCCATAGGTAGGTATGGTGGACTCTCATGGCAAAACTCGGTTTAAGGATATTTGGAAGCACAAGTAGTATCACTACTTGGTGCAAGGAATTTGGCTAGCATGAGGGGGAAAGGCAAGCTCAACATGTTTGGAAGGTCAATGACAATATACTTTAACTGAGATGTGAGAAAACATAAACCATTACGGTGTCTTCCTTGTCCAACGTCAACTCTTTTAGCATGTCATGCTTAATGAGTGCTTCACAATCATAAAAGATGTCCAAGATAATATATTTGTATGTGAACCTCTCTTTCCTTATTACTTCCTATTAATTGCAACGATGACCAAAACTACGTTTATCAACTCTCAACAACTTTTATGCCTCATACTTTCTATGTGTGAAGTCATTACTATCCATAAGATCAATATGAACTCTTTTATTCTTTTTACTTTCTCAAGATCATAGCAACATAGCAAATCCCTTGACTCAACACTAATCTTTATTATAGATAGCTCACGGACTCGATTACATAAAGAGATCACAAAGCAAAACTCAAAACTACTTGATACTAAAACTTCAATCTACTAGATCAAGATAGTACTAAAAGGATCGAACTAAATAAAACGGTAAAGATAGGAGTGTGATGGTGATACGATACTGGGGCACCTCCCCCAAGCTTGGCAGTTGCCAAGGGGAGTGCCCATACCCATGTAATTATGTCCTCGGAGGTGGTGAAGTAGGAGTTGTTGATGATGTAGGCTTGTCGTCCATCTTCCAAGGCATAGGCTCACCATCATAGAAGGATGATCGAGTCTCCGGGATCCTTAAATCTGCAGCCAAACTCATCCTCTTGAATCTATATTCATACTCACAGTTCTGGTTTTGCAGGTCATAGATCTGGGCTTGGAGGTGCTCGATTTTCTCTTGAAGCTTGAAGATGGTCTCCCCAATGACCTTGGCATATAGCTTGTGGTTGTTGGTGAACTCCGTGATCATCATATGGTTGGCGTTGACGCCACGCTCCACCATCCCTTGGAACTTGAAAACTTGCTGCTCCACGGCTTCGAGCTTTGTCTCCACGCTTCCGATACGCCTTGGTCCCTCCACATCGCGGATGTGGAGCACCCCCTCACGCATCTCAATGGTTTGAGGGTGTTGCAGCACCTCCGTGAGATAGGGGTTGATAACCCTCTCGAAAAACTTGTCCTTGGGAGCGCTTGGAGACGTCATGATGCTCTAGATCTGAAACAGAAACAACTCGAAACGAAAACAGAGAATATTTGCATGATACGGTGGTCAAAACCTTCGGGAGTTTATATAATGAATTTTTACCGACCAAAATACGTAATGTGCAAGAAAACGGAGTCTGGGAGGCACACGAGGTGTCCACGAGATAGGGGGAGCGCCCAGTAAGGGTGGGCGCGCCCTCCACCCTCATGGAGGCGTCGTGTCCTTCCCGGATTACTTCTTTCTTCCTAAAATTCTTTAATATTCCAAAACTGATAAAAATTGCCATTAGAATTGTTTTGGAGTCGGTTTACTTATCGTACCACATACCTATTCCTTTTCGGAGTCTGGAACGTTCTGGAAAGTGTCCCTTATGTATTCCTCCGGGGTTACGGTTTCAATAATATTAGTTTCAACATTGATAGGATTACCTGAGATATAATGTTTAATTCTTTGACCGTTCACCACCCTCGGACTTGTGCCTTCGAAGTTGTTGATTTTTATGGCACCAGAACGATAGACCTCCTCGATAACATAAGGACCTTCCCATTTAGAGAGAAGTTTTCCTACAAAAAGTCTTAAACGAGAGTTGAATAATAACATAATCACCTATGTTAAACTCACTCTTTTGTATCCTTTTGTCATGCCAGCGTTTGACTTTTTCTTTGAATAGCTTGTAATTCTCATAGGCTTGGGTTCTCCATTCATCAAGTGATCTAATATCAAACAACCTCTTAATACCGGCAAGTTTGAAGTCATAGTTGAGCTCTTTAATAGCCCAATATGCTTTATGTTCAAGTTCTAGAGGTAAATGACATGCTTTTCCATAAACCGTCTTATATGGAGACATACCCATAGGATTTTTGTAAGCAGTTCTATAGGCCCATAATGCATCATCAAGTTTCTTGGACCAATTCTTTCTAGATCTATTCACAGTCTTTTGCAAAATTAATTTGAGCTCGCTATTGATCAACTCTACTTGACCACTAGACTGCGGATGATAAGGAGATGTGATTCTATGATTAACATCATACTTAGCAAGCATCTTACGGAAAGCACCATGAATAAAATGTGAACCACTATCAGTCATAAGATATCTAGGGACTCCAAACCTCGGAAAAATAATTTCTTTAAGCATTTTAATAGAAGTGTTATGATCAGCACTACTAGTTGGAATAGCTTCTACCCACTTAGTAACGTAATCAATAGCAACTAAAATATGTGTATAACCATTAGAGGCAGGAAAGGGTCCCATATAATCAAAGCCCCAAACATCAAACGGTTCAATAACAAGAGAATAATTCATAGGCATTTCTTGACGTCTACTAATATTACCAATTCTTTGACATTCATCACAAGATACGACAAACTTACGAGCATCTTTGAAGAGAGTAGGCCAATAAAAACCAGATTGTAGTACCTTATGGGCAGTTCTATCTCCACCCTGGTGTCCTCCATAGGATTCAAAGTGACACTTGCGCAGGATCTGTTCCTGTTCATGCTCAGGTACACAACGTCTAATAACACCATCTACTCCTTCTTTATAAAGGTGTGGGTCATCCCAGAAGTAATGTCTTAAATCATAAAAGAACTTTTTCTTTTGCTGTTATGTGAAACTAGGAGGTATAAATTTAGCAACAATGTAATTAGCATAATCAGCATACCAAGGAGCAGTACGAGAAGCATTAACGATCGCTAATTGTTCATCAGGAAAGCTATCATCAATAGGCAGTGGGTCATCAAGAACATTCTCTAACCTAGACAAGTTGTCTGCAACGGGGTTCTCAGCTCCCTTTCTATCAATAATATGCAAATCAAATTCTTGGAGCAAGAGAACCCATCTAATGAGTCTAGGCTTAGCATCTTTCTTTTCCATAAGATATTTAATAGCAGCATGATCAGTGTGAATAGTAACTTTGGAATCAACAATATAAGGTCTAAACTTATCACATGCAAACACAACTGCTAAGAATTCTTTTTCAATAGTAACATAATTTCTCTGGGCAGTATCAAGAGTTTTACTAGCATACTGGATAACATTCAATTTCTTATCAACTCTTTGCCCTAGAACAGCTCCTACAGCATAATCACTAGCATCACACATAATTTCAAAAGGTAAGTTCCAATCAGGTGGCTGAACAATAGGTGCAGTGATCAAAGCTTTCTTAAGTATTTCAAATGCTTCTACACAATCATCATCAAAGACAAAAGGAATACCTTTTTGCAATAAATTAGTTAGAGGCCTAGAGATTTTGGAAAAGTCCTTAATGAACCTCCTATAAAAACCAGCATGACCAAGGAAACTTCTTATACCTTTTATGTCCTTGGGACATGGCACCTTTTCGATAGCATCAACTTTAGCTTTATCAACTTCAATACCTCTCTCAGAAATCTTATGCCCCAAAACAATGCCTTCATTAACCATAAAGTGGCACTTTTCCCAATTCAAGACGAGACTGGTGTCTTCGCATCTCTGCAAAACTCGATCAAGGTTGCTCAAGCAATCATCAAAAGAGGATCCATAAACGGAGAAATCATCCATGAATACCTCACAAATATTTTCACAAAAGTCAGAGAATATAGCCATCATGCATCTTTGAAAGGTAGCAGGTGCATTACATAAACCAAAAGGCATGCGTCTATAAGCAAAAGTACCGAAAGGGCAAGTAAAAGTAGTTTTTGATTGATCCCCGCTGACACAGGTATTTGAGAGAAACCAGAATAACCATATAGAAAGCAGATGTGTGTTTGGATAGTCTTTCTAGCATTTGATCAATAAAAGGTAAAGGGTAATGATCTTTCTTAGTAGCTTTATTTAATTTACGGAAATCAATTACCATCCTGTAACCTGTAATAATTCTTTGCGGGATCAATTCATCTTTATCATTAGGAACGACAGTAATACCTCCCATTTTAGGAACACAATGGACAGGGCTTACCCAATCACTATCAGCAACGGGATAAATTATACCTACCTCAAGGATCTTTAGTATCTCCTTTCTTACCACTTCTTTCATCTTGGGATTCAGTCGTCGTTGAGGATCTCTAACTGGTTTAGCATTGTCCTCCAAATTAATTTTGTGTTGGCATAACGTGGGACTAATGCCCTTAAGATCATCCAGAGTATATCCAATAGCAGCACGGTGCTTCTTTAGAGTTTTCAATAATCTTCCTTCTTCTTGCTCTGAAAGGTTAGCACTAATAATAACAGGATATATTTTCTTTTCATCAAGATAAGCATACTTAAGATTATCAGGTAATGGTTTGAGTTCAAACATGGGATCACCCTTGGTTGGAGGGGGATCCCCAAGAATTTCAATGGGAAGGTTGTGTTTCAGCATAGGTTCCTATTTAAGGAACACTTCATCTATTTCTCTTCTTTCCTTCATAAACATATCATTTTCATGGTCAAGCAAATATTGTTCTAACGGATCAGTAGGAGGCACGGCAATAGAAGCAAGACCAATAATCTCATCCTTACTAGGTGATTCTCTATCACGAGGTTGTCTACGAAACTTAGCAAAATTAAACTCATGAGACATACCCTCTAAGCCAATTGTGACAGTATCCTTTTCACAATCAGTCTTAGCATTAATAGTATTCAAGAAGGGTCTACCAAAAATAATGGGACAAAAGTCATCTTGTGGGGAACTAAGAACAAGAAAACCAGCAGGGTATTTAACCTTCCCACACAAGACTTCAACATCTCTAACAATCCTAACTGGTGAAATAGTATCTCTATTGGCAAGCTTGATAGTAACATCAATACCTTCCAATTCAACGGGTGCAATATCATGCATAATTTCTTTATATAAGTCATAGGGTATTGCACTAGCACTAGCACCCATATCACATAAGCCATGATAACAATGATCTCCTATTTTAACTGAAATAACAGGCATGCCTACCACAGGTCTATGTATCTTAGTATCTGGTCTAACAATATTAGCAGTCTCACCACAGAAATAAATAACACGCCCATATAAATCATCATCCAAGAGATCTTTAACCATAGCAATACTGGGTTCAACTTTTATTTGCTCAGGAGGTGTATAGGTCCTAGTATTACTCTTACGAAGAACAATCGAAGTTTTAGCATGATCCCTTATCCTAACAGGAAAAGGAGGTTTCTCAACATAATTAGTAGGAACAATAGGATCACTATAAGTGACAGTCTTTTCTTTAACTGTAATAGGTGCAACTACTTTTACTTCAACGGGAGGATTATATTTAAACCACTTCTCCTTATGGAGATCAACATGAGTAGCAAAAGATTCATAGAAAGAAGCTATTATCTCAGAGTCAAGTCCATATTTAGCGCTAAATCCACGAAAAGCATCGGTATCCATAAAAGATTTAACACAATCAAACTTAGGTGTCATACCTGACTCCTTACCGTCACCGGAACCCCAATCTTCAGAGTTGCGTTTAATTCTTTCCAATAAGTCCCATTTGAATTCAATAGTCTTCAGCATATAAGAACCAGCACAGGAAGTATCGAGCATGTTGCGATCATTGAGAGAAAGCCGAGCATAAATTTTTTGAATAATCATTTATCTGGAGAGCTCATGATTGGGGCATGAATATAACATTGACTTGAGCCTCCCCCAAGCTTGAGCGATGCTTTCTCCTTCGCGAGGCCAGAAATTATATATGTAATTACGATCATGATGAACAAGATGCATATGATAGAACTGTTGGAAATATGCCCTAGAGGCAATAATAAAATGGTTATTATTATATTTCTTTGTTCATGGTAATAGTCTATTATTCATGCTATAATTGTGTTATCCGGAAATCGTAATACACGTGTGAATACATAGACCACAACGTGTACCTAGTGAGCCTCTAGTTGACTAGCTCGTTGATCAACAGATAGTCATGGTTTCCTGACTATGGGCATTGGATGTCATTGATAACGGGATCACATCATTAGGAGAATGATGTGATGGACAAGACCCAATCCTAAGCATAGCTCAAAGATCGTGTAGTTCGTTTAGCTAGAGCTTTTCCAAATGTCAAGTATCATTTCCTTAGACCATGAGATTGTGCAACTCCCAGATACCATAGGAGTGCTTTGGTTGTGCCAAACGTCACAAGGTAACTGGGTGACTATAAAGGTGCACTACGGGTATCTCCGAAAGTGTCTGTTGGGTTGGCATGAATCGAGACTGGGATTTGTCACTCTGTATGACGGAGAGGTATCTCTGGGCCCACTCGGTAATGCATCATCATAATGAGCTCAATGTGACCAAGTGTCTGGTCACGGGATCATGCATTATGGTACGAGTAAAGTGACTTGCCGGTAACGAGATTAAACGAGGTATTGGGATACCGGCGATCGGATCTCGGGCATGTAACGTACCGATTGACAAAGGGAATTGTATACGGGATTGCTTGAGTCCTCGACATCGTGGTTCATCCGATGAGATCATCTAGGAGCATGTGGGAGCCAACATGGGTATCCAGATCCCGCTGTTGGTTATTGACCGGAGAGGCGTCTCGGTCATGTCTGCATGTCTCCCGAACCCGTAGGGTCTAAACACTTAAGGTTCAGTGATGCTAGGGTTGTAGAGATATGAGTACGACTCCCTCAACACCGTTCTCTTGAACGCTTCCGCTCGCGATCTACAACGGTATGTAGATGCACTCCTCTCTCTCGTTGCTAGATGAACTCATAGATTGATCTTGGTGAAAGCGTAGAAATTTTTTATTTTCTGCAACATTCCCCAATAGTGGCATCATGAGCTAGGTCTATGCGTAGTTCTCTTTGCACGAGTAGAACACAAATTTGTTGTGGGCGTAGATGTTGTCAACTTTCTTGCCACTACTAGTCTTATTTTGCTTCAGCGGTATTGTGGGATGAAGCGGCCCGGACCGGCCTTACACGTATGCTTACGTGAGACAGGTCCCACCGACTGACATTCACTAGTTGCATAAGGTGGCTAGAGGGTGTCTGTCTCTCCCAATTTAGTTGGAGCGGATTCGATGAAAAGGGTCCTTATGAAGGTTAAATAGAAGTTGACAAATCACGTTGTGGCTTTCACGTAGGTAAGAAAACCCTCTTGCTAGAATCCTATTGCAGCCACTTAAAACATGCAACAAATATTAGAGGACTTCTAACTTGTTTTTGCAGCATGTGATTGTGATGTGATATGGCCAAAAGTTGTGATGATTGATGAATGATATATATGTGATGTATGAGATCATGTTCTTGTAATAGGAATCACGACTTGCATGTCGATGAGTATGACAACCGGCAGGAGCCATAGGAGTTGTCTTAAATATTGTATGACCTACATGTCAATGATTTAACGCCATGTAATTACTTTACTTTATTGCTAAACCGTTAGCCATAGTAGTAGAAGTAATAGTTGGCGAGCAACCCCATGGAGACACGATGATGGAGATCATGATGATGGAGATCATGGTGTCATGCCGGTGACGAAGATGATCATGGAGCCCCGAAGATGGAGATCAAAGGAGCTATATGATATTGGCCATATCATGTCACTACTATTTGATTGCATGTGATGTTTATCATGTTTTTGCATCTTGTTTACTTAGAACAACGGTAGTAAATAAGATGATCCCTCATAATAATTTCAAGAAAGTGTTCCCCCTAACTGTGCGCCATTGCAAAAGTTCGTTGTTTCGAAGCACCACATGATGATCGGGTGTGATAGATTCCAACATTCACATACAATGGGTGTAAGACAGATTTACACACGCATAAACACTTAGGTTAACTTGACGAGCCTAGCATATACAGACATGGCCTCGGAACACAAGAGACCGAAAGGTCGAACATGAGTCGTATGGAAGATACGATCAACATGGAGATGTTCACCAATGATGACTAGTCCGTCTCACGTGATGATCGGACACAGCCTAGTCTACTCGGATCATGTATCACTTAGATGACTAGAGGGATGTCTAATCTGAGTGGGAGTTCATTAAATAATTTGATTAGATGAACTTAATTATCATGAACTTAGTCTAAAATCTTTACAATATGTCTTGTAGATCAAATGGCCCACGTTACCCTCAACTTCAACGCGTTCCTAGAGAAAACCAAGTTGAAAGATGATGGCAGCAACTATACGGACTGGTTCCGGAACCTGAGGATCATCCTCGTAGCTGCCAAGAAAGATTATGTCCTAGAAGCACCGCTAGGTGAAGCACCCATCCCAAAGAACCAAGACGTTATGAACACTTGGCAGTATCATGATGATGATTACTCCCTCGTTCAGTGCGACATGCTTTACAGCTTAGAACCGGGGCTCCAAAAGCGTTTTGAGCAACATGGAGCATATGAGATGTTCGAAGAGCTGAAAATAGTTTTCCAAGCTCATGCCCGGGTCGAGAGATATGAAGTCTCCGACAAGTTCTTTAGCTGTAAGATGGAGGAAAATAGTTCTGTCAGTGAGCACATACTCAAGATGTCTGGGTTGCACAACCGCTTGACTCAGCTGGGAGTTAATCTCCCGAATGACGCGGTTATTGACAGAATCCTCCAGTCGCTTCCATCGAGCTACAAGAGCTTTGTGATGAACTTCAATATGCAGGGGATGGAAAAGACCATTCCTGAGGTATATTCAATGCTGAAATCAGCGGAGGTAGAGATCAAGAAAGAACATCAAGTGTTGATGGTGAATAAAACCACTAAGTTCAAGAAAGGCAAGGGTAAGAAGAACTTCAAGAAGGACGGCAAGGGAGTTGCCGCGCCCGGTAAGCCAGTTACTTGGAAGAAGTCAAAGAATGGACCCAAGCCTGAGACTGAGTGCTTTTATTGCAAGGGAAGTGGTCACTGGAAGCGGAACTGCCCCAAGTACTTAGCGGACAAGAAGGCTGGCAACACTAAAGGTATATGTGATATACATGTAATTGATGTGTACCTTACCAGTACTCGTAGTAGCTCCTGGGTATTTGATACCAGTGCGGTTGCTCATATTTGTAACTCAAAGCAGGAACTGCGGAATAAACGTAGACTGGCGAAGGACGAGGTGATGATGTGCGTCGGGAATGGTTCCAAGGTCGCTGTGATCACCGTCGGCATGCTACCTCTACATTTACCTACAAGATTAGTTTTAAACCTCAATAATTATTATTTAGTGCCAAGTTTGAGCATGAACATTGTATCTGGATCTCGTTTAATACGAGATGGCTACTCATTTAAATCCGAGAATAATGGTTGTTCTATTTATATGAGAGATATGTTTTATGGTCATGCCCCGATGGTCAATGGTTTATTCTTAATGAATCTCGAACGTGATGTTACACATATTCATAGTGTGAATACCAAAATATGTAAAGTTGATAACGATAGTCCCACATACTTGTGGCACTGCCGCCTTGGTCACATTGGTGTCAAGCGCATGAAGAAGCTCCATGCTGATGGACTTTTAGAGTCTCTCAATTATGAATTATTTCACACATGAGAACCATGCCTCATGGGCAAAATGACCAAGACTCCGTTCTCCAGAACAATGGAGCGAGCAACCAAATTATTGGAAATCATACATACTGATGTGTGCGGTCCAATGAGCGTTGAGGCTCGTGGAGGATATCGTTATGTTCTCACTCTCACTGACGACTTGAGGAGATATGGGTATGTCTACTTGATGAAACACAAGTCTGAGACCTTTGAAAAGTTCAAAGAATTTCAGAATGAGGTAGAGAATCAACGTGACCGAAAGATAAAATTCCTACGATCAGATTGTGGAGGAGAATATTTAAGTCACGAATTTGGTACGCACTTCAGGAAATGTGGAATCGTTTCACAACTCACGCCGCCTGGAACACCTCAGCGTAACGGTCTGTCCGAACATCGTAATCGCACTCTATTGGATATGGTGCGATCTATGATGTCTCTTACCGATTTACCGCTATCATTTTGGGGATACGCTCTAGAGACAACTGTGTTCACTTTAAATAGGGCACCGTCTAAATCCGTTGAGACGACACCGTATGAATTATGGTTTGGGAAGAAACCTAAGCTGTCGTTTCTAAAAGTTTGGGGATGCGATGCTTATGTCAAGAAACTTCAACCTGAAAAACTCGAACCCAAGTCGGAAAAATGCGTCTTCATAGGATACCCTAAGGAAACCATTGGGTATACCTTCTACCTCAGTTCCAAAGGTAAGATCTTTGTTGCCAAGAACGGGTCCTTTCTGGAGAAAGAGCTTCTCTCGAGAGAAGTAAGTGGGAGGAAAGTGGAACTTGATGAAGTACTACCTCTTGAACCGGTGAGTAGCGCAGCTCAGGAAGATGTTCCTGTGGTGCCAGCACCAACTGAAGAGGAAGTTAATTATGATGATCAAGGTACTTCAGATCAAGTTACTACTGAACTTCGTAGGTCCACGAGGACATGTTCCACACCAGAGTGGTATGGCAATCCTGTCCTAGAAATCATGTTGTTAGACAATTGTGAACCTTCGAACTATGAAGAAGCGATGGGGGGGGGGGCCAAATTCCAACAAATGGCTTGAAGCCATGCAATCCGAGATAGGATCCATGTATGAAAATGAAGTTTGGACTTTGACAGACTTGCCCGATGATGGGTATCCATAAAAGATTTAACACAATCAAACTTAGGTGTCATACTTGACTCCTTACCATCGCCGGAACCCCAATCTTCAGAGTTGCGTTTAATTATTTCCAATAAGTCCCATTTGAATTCAATAGTCTTCAGCATATAAGAACCAGCACAGGAAGTATCGAGCATGTTGCGATCATTGGAGAAAGCCGAGCATAAATTTTTTGAATAATCATTTATTTGGAGAGCTCATGATTGGGGCATGAATATAATATTGACTTGAGCCTCCCCCAAGCTTGAGCGATGCTTTCTCCTTCGCGAGGCCAGAAATTATATATGTAATTACGATCACGATGAACAAGATGCATAGGATAGAACTGTTGGAAATATGCCCTAGAGGCAATAATAAAATGGTTATTATTATATTTCTTTGTTCATGGTAATAGTCTATTATTCATGCTATAATTGTGTTATCCGAAAATCGTAATACAGGTGTGAATACATAGACCACAACGTGTCCCTAGTGAGCCTCTAGTTGACTAGCTCGTTGATCAACAGATAGTCATGGTTTCCTGACTATGGGCATTGGATGTCATTGATAACGGGATCACATCATTAGGAGAATGATGTGATGGACAAGAACTAATCCTAAGCATAGCTCAAAGATCGTGTAGTTCGCTTAGCTAGAGCTTTTCCAAATGTCAAGTATCATTTCCTTAGACCATGAGATTGTGCAACTCCCGGATATTGTAGGAGTGCTTTGGGTGTGCCAAACATCACAACGTAACTGGGTGACTATAAAGGTGCACTACGGGTATCTCCGAAAGTGTCTGTTGGGTTGGCACGAATCGAGACTGGGATTTGTCACTCCGTATGACGGAGAGGTATCTCTGGGCCCACTCGGTAATGCATCATCATAATGAGCTCAATGTGACCAAGTGTCTGGTCACGGGATCATGCATTACGGTACGAGTAAAGTGACTTGCCGGTAACGAGATTAAACGAGGTATTGGGATACCAACGATCGGATCTCGGGCATGTAACGTACCGATTGACAAAGGGAATTGTATACGGGATTGCTTGAGTCCTCGACATCGTGGTTCATCCGATGAGATCATCGAGGAGCATGTGGGAGCCAACATGGGTATCCAGATCCCGATGTTGGTTATTGACCGGAGAGGCGTCTCGGTCATGTCTGCATGTCTCCCGAACCCGTAGGGTCTACACACTTAAGGTTCGGTGACGCTAGGGTTGTAGAGATATGAGTATGCAGTAAACAGAAAGTTGTTCGGAGTCCCGGATGAGATCCCGGACATCACGAGGAGTTCCGGAATGGTCCGGAGGTAAAGAATTATATATAGGAAGTGAAGTTTCGGCCATCGGGAAAGTTTCGGGGGTTACCGGTATTGTACCGGGACCACCGGAAGGGTCCCGGGGTCCACCGGGTGGGGCCACCTATCTCGGAGGGCCCCATGGGATGAAGTGGGAGGGGAACCAGCCCCTGGTGGGCTGGTGCGCCCCCCTTGGGCCTCCCCTGCGCCTAGGGTTGGGAAACCCTAGGGGTGGGGGCGCCTCCACTTGCCTTGGGGGGCAAGTCACCCCCCTGGCCGCCGCCCCCCCTTGGATATCCCATCTCCTAGTGCCGGCGCCCCCCTAGGGGGCCTATATAAAGAGGGGGGAGGGAGGGCAGCTGCACCCATGCTATTGGCGCCTCCCTCTCCCTCTGCTACACCTCTCCCTCTCGCAGACGCTTGGCGAAGCCCTGCCGAGATCGTTGCTGCATCCACCACCACGCCGTTGTGCTGCTGGATCTTCATCAACCTCTCCTTCCCCTTTGCAGGATCAAGAAGGAGGAGACTTCTCCCTGACCATACGTGTGTGCCGTCCGTTCGGCGCTAGGATCTTCGGTGATTTGGATCGCGACGAGTACGACTCCCTCAACCCCGTTCTCTTGAACACTTCCGCTCGCGATCTACAACGGTATGTAGATGCTCTCCTCTCTCTCGTTGCTAGATGAACTCATGGATTGATCTTGGTAAAAGCGTAGAATTTTTTTATTTTCTGCAACGTTCCCCAACAAGAACTTCTGGTGAAATTCCAACTCCAATCATTTATAATTTCAAGATCCCGTATCATACATAGCCTATACCATGGCAATGCATCTCCCTTCAAAGATAAAGGGAAGACCTTCCTTTTGACAACATCATCAGGAATACCTGCAAGCTTAAATAATCCACAAACTCCATCCACAAAGATAAGGTGTAAATCGGGATGCAATGTTCCATCTCCTGCAAATGGATTAGCTAGCAGTTTCTCTATCATACCCGAAGGAATCTCAAAGTAAATATTTTCAAAAAGTTTAGTCGGTTGAGGAGAAACTCTTTGCTCTTCTGGTCGTGGTGAAGATACCCCGAACAAGCCCCTCAAAGGATTAGTTTCCATAGTGACAAGTAACAGAAAATTTTAGCACACTATATAAATGTTTCCTTACCAAGTTCCACTCACCAAAAGCGCTACATTCCCTGGCAACAGCGCCAGAAAAGAGTCTTGATGACCCACAAGTGTAGGGGATCTATCGTAGTCCTTTCGATAAGTAAGAGTGTCGAACCCAACGAGGAGCAGAAGGAAATGATAAGCGGTTTTCAGTAAGGTTTTCTCTGCAAGCACTGAAATTGTAGGTAATAGATAGTTTTGTGATAAGATAAATTGTAACGAGCAACAAGCAATGAAAGTAAATAAAGTGCAGCAAGGTGGCCCAATCCTTTTGTAGCAAAGGATAAGCCTGGACAATTTCTGATAATGAGAAAGGAGCTCCCGAGGACACATGGGAATTATCGTCAAGCTAGTTTTCATCACGCTCATATGATTCGTGTTCGGCACTTTGATAATTTGATATGTGGGTGGACCGGTGCTTGGGTACTGCCCTTACTTGGACAAGCATCCCACTTATGATTAACCCCTATTGCAAGCATCCGCAACTACAAAAGAAGTATTAAGGTAAACCTAACTACAACATTAAACATATGGATCCAAATCAGCCCCTTATGAAGCAACGCATAAACTAGGGTTTAAGCTTCTGTCACTATAGCAACCCATCATCTACTTATTACTTCCCAATGCCTTCCTCTAGGCCCAAATAATGGTGAAGTGTCATGTAGTCGACATTCACATAACACCACTAGAGGAAAAGACAACATACATCTCATCAAAATATCGAACGAATACCAAATTCACATGACTACTAATAGCAAGACTTCACCCATGTCCTCAGGAACAAACGTAACTACTCACAAAGCATATTCATGTTCATAATCAGAGGAGTAATAATATGCATTAAGGATCTGAACATATGATCTTCCACCAAGTAAACCAATTAGCATCAACTACAAGGAGTAATCAACACTACTAGCAACCCATAGGTACCAATTTGTGGTTTGGATACAAGATTGGATACAAGAGATGAACTAGGGTTTTGAGAGGAGATGGTGTTGGTGAAGATGGTGATGGATATTGACCCTCTCCCGATGAGAGGATCATTGGTGATGATGATGGTGATGATTTCCCCCTCCCCGGGGGAAGTTTCCCCGGCAGAACAGCTCCGCTGGAGCCCTAGATTGATTCTGCGAAGGTTCCGCCTCGTGGCGGAGGAGTTTCGTCCCGTAAGCTTGCCCATGATTTTTTCCAGGGTAAAAGCCTTCATATAGCAGAAGATGGACACTGGAGGGCCACCAGGGAGCCCAGGAGACAGGGGGCGCGCCCAGTAGGGGTGGGCGCACCCCCATCCTCCTGGCTAGGGTGTGGTCCCCCTGTTTCCGCTCAATAATTCTTATTAATTCCAAAAATAAGTTTCGTGGAGTTTCAGGATTTTTGGAGTTATGCAGAATAGGTTTCCAATGTTTGCTCCTTTTCCAGCCAGAATTCCCGCTGCCGGCATTCCCCCTCTTCATGGTAAACCTTGTAAAATAAGAGAGAATAGCCATAAGTATTGATATATAATGTGTAATAACAGCCCATAATGCAATAAATATTGATATAAAGGCATGATGCAGAATGGATGTATCACGTGCCAAGGGAGGCGGCGCGACGCATACCACGGGAAGTCGACGCGCAACGACGGCGGTGGACCGCGGGCCACGACGCTATGGCCTGAAGGGGCGATGCAGCGGCGGCGGGCAGGTCAAGGCGATGGTGGAAGACCTTGGGGCGACGACAGGGACCGCGGGCCGCGACGCGACAGCCCGAAGGGGCGGCGCGGTGGAGAAGCGCGGGTCGGTGCAACCGTGGGGACGGCCTTGGGACGACGGCATGGACCGCGTGCCACGCTCGCTATGGCCCGACGGGGTGACGCAGCGGCGGCGCGAGGGTCGGTGCTGCCACGGGGACGACCTGGAGCGGACGGCCTCGGGGCGGCGGTGGACGACGCGCGGGGCCGCCGGGTCGGTGAAGAAGCCGGCCGATCGCGCTGGGGTGGGAGTAGAGGCGCACAGGGTCGACGACGGCGGTGGGCGATACAAACCGATCAAGATTAGATGGAAAAACCAAAAAGAAACCGTCGATCAAGATGACCAGCGGGAGGGAAAAAAGCCCCGGAGCAAGGGCTCGGGGAAAAGACTTTCTAGGGCAGCCGGTCATCACGACCGGCGGACGAACCCTAGGTACGGGCGGCGTGGCCCCCGGCGGCAGTCATGGAGGCCGACCGCCCTAGGGGCGGCGCGCGGGTGCGGAAGCGGCGACGGCTAGGGTTTAGAACCCAGAAACTGATACCATGTTGGAAGAGAGAGAGAGGGATTTGGTGGAATAATTGTTGTATTGCTTGAGCCTCATGGGCATATATATATAGGAGTACATGGTCATCTTGGAGTACAAGTCAAGGCAGGAACAAATCCTACGCTACCATATGCTTCCTACATAAACATTATACTCAACAGAGATGTCCTAAGTTCCTGCTCACTTTATCAAAGATACTGCACCAACAGCACTACAGCAACCAACCAATACGTCCACCCATGCGATCTACCCCGGATCACTTTCCTGCAGCGAATTATTAGCAAAGATTGCCCCGGATCCCAGCTCGTGTGTCTGGCCCCTGTCCTATCCTGCAAGTGGCCCGAGCTTTGCACCACTTGCATGGTGAGATGATGGTGATTATAGCGTGATCCCTTCAGGCTGCAACAGCAACACTCCCTTTGCATGCGCTGATGGAAATGTTCGTGGACATAAACCGAGCGATGATCTCTAGCTAGCTGCGGGAGATAAGGAATTTGCAGGCTCCGCACCCTTTTGCTCCTCTACTATTCGGAGCTGCAAATCCACGTGAGTAGTGCCTCCCAAAATATGACACATCACATGAGATTCCCTTCATTCTAGCTTCTAACCCAGGCCGCATCACGTCTAGGTGCATTGCTAGGTTCATCTATCCGGCTCCAAGACCTTGCAAGCATTTGCACACAGCAGTCCACGGGAAGCAACAAGCTTGCTACTAGATCTTTAGTCTTTCGCCTAGACTTATAAATAGCAGCCGGCTGTGTGCTCATCAGTGGGGTAGATTAGACAAGTGAGGTGTGGTCCACGGGAGATGAGCGGAGTCATAGCAAGTTTGGTAGGTTGTCAGCTGGAGTTCTCCTCAAACCACTTCAGTAGCTAGCTAGCTTAACTATGTCTCAGTGCATTGACACTTTTGTAAGTGTGCGCAGTGAGCTTGACAGCCGTGCATAGTGAAGTGTTTGGGAGAACTCTGGGTGGCAATCTACAGATTCAATAGGTTTGAGAGTGCTTGTGTTTTAATTATAGTGGTAGGCCATGTATGAAATCCACATATATAGATGATGATGGTTAGGTGAGAATTCATCGAGTTTGGCCTCGTCGGGAGTTCCCTTCAAGCACTTCAGGAAGCATCTTTTGTAGGGCATTTATGAAGTGTTTGGGGGAACTCTTGTTGTCACCAAGCATTTAGTAAACATATATACGGGCCACGTACCATAACAGAGATGTATTATAATATAATGGCAAACCAACTTTGGTATTACCGGGAGTTCCCTCCAAGCACTTTACGGAGCACCTCGCCAAGGTATTATGTGAAGTGCTTGGGGGAACTCTCGATGTGACCAAGCATTTAGCGGATATTGCAGGTTATATACCACTAGAGATGTTCTGATGACAAGTCACGTTTGGTATTACCTAGAGTTCCTTTCAAGCACTTCATGAAGCATCTTTACGAGGGCTTATGTGAAGTGTTTGGAGGAACTACTGGTTTCACCAATCATTTACTAGATGCTAGCCACATACCGAAAAAGGCTTTCACCCCGCTTTATATATAAAGCACGATCAAGAATTTCATAGGAGTAGGATGAGACAGATGCGCTAATAGCAAACCACATTCGGTATCACCGGGAGTTCCCTTCAAGAATTTCATGAAGCTCCCTTTTGAGGTATTATCAGAAGTGTTAGGGGAAATTCGCGCTTAGACCAATCATTTAGCTAACATTACATGTCATAAACCACAAGACAAGTATTGATGGGGAATCACGTTTGGTATTACCAGGAGTTCCCTGCAAGCACTTTACGAAGAACCTTTCCAAGGGCTTATGTGAAGTGTTTGGGAGAACTCTTGGTGTAACCCAACATTTACTAGATACTGGTCATAAATGACAAGAGTTGTACTAGTGGTGAATCATATTTGATATTACCATGAGTTCCCTGCAAGCATTTCACGACCCATTATTTCATGCCATTGTGAATTATTTCGAGAAACTCTTGGTGTAACCAAGCATATTTTAGATGCTGGTCATAAACGACAAGAGTTGTACTAGCGGCGAATCATGTTTGGTATTACCATGAGTTCACTGAAAGCACTTCACGTGTCATTATTTCAAAATGCCATTGTGAATTATTTCGGGAAACTCTCGGTGCCACCACGCTTTACTCAATGCCTGCCAAGAACCCAAAGGGATGATTAATACGAATCATGTTTGATTGACCATGGATTCCCTGCAAGCACTTCATGAGGCCTTATTCCAAACACCATTGTGAAGTGTTTGAGGAATCAACGTTGCCAACAAGTATTACTCAATGCAAGCAAGAACTTGAAGAGATGATCAATACAAAGCATGTTCGGTTTTACCATGGTTTCCCTACAAGCACTTCATGAGGCACAGTTTCAAACGCACTTGGGGGAACTCTTGGTTCCGCCAAGCTTAAATCAATTAAGGTCAAGAACCTAAAGAGACAATCAATATATGCAAGTAATGTTTGGTTTTACCAAGCATTATTTTCAAACATTTCATGAGGCGCTATTACGAGGCCTAGTGTAAAGCGTGGCAGGAATTAATTGTAGGAATCACCGACACATCCTAAACGTATCTATAATTTTAAAACATTCATTCCATAATCTTATAGAATATTTATTGTTCTTTCATTTATTTGAACTAACATATTGAGGAAGTGCCAGAGTGCCAGTTGTTTTTTGTATCTTCTGTTACAGAAAATAGGTATTTCTGAAAGTATGAAAAATTTGAGAAAATTCAAGGGACATTTCTAGTCATAAGAGGACTGGTGCCAACACCTGGGGCCAAGGGGATCCCATAGGGCCCAAAACCTTTGGGCCCCACATGCCACCGAGCCTTCTTAAGAAAGGCTCTCCCTCACATGTCACTCATCCCAAGCTCAGTGGCGGCGCCAGGATGATAAACCTATGGGGTCGGAGTGATTATTATCACAGATTTTACCTGGCCTCTAGTTTTCTCTGTATGAATACACATGTATATCGAAGGTTTGCTAATAAGCTGTGGGGTCACCCTACAACTATAATGTTGATTCACTGCCCCAAGCCTCTCTTGTTGGAAATGTGCCCTAGTGACAATGATAAAAGTATTATTTATTTCTGAGTTTATGGGTAATATTTATATTCTATGTTGTAACCGCTATTGTTCTCAAGTCTGCGAAAGCCAAGAGGCTAAGAGAAAACTCATGTGCACATGTAGAGTTATAAACGGTAAAATAGATTTCTAGTCTTGCCTCCAGTACTAGCTCAAGTATTACATGATGGTTCTGTTTTCCTGATCATGGGCATGCGTTAAGTGTAAAGATGATGTTAGCAACATTGAGGGCACGATGTTAAAAGAACACTTGTGTTGAATTGACCCAAATTGTATGTTATACTAGAAGATGACATTATGTCACAAGTCTATAGTCCATAACACAGAGAAAGTTGACATAATTTTGTAAATAGACAAGGTTTGAATGACAAAAATGCACAAGAATAGTGCGTGTTACTTTAAAAAAATAGTCAGGGGTAAACATAAAATGGTGGGGGCCTATCAACAAGATTGCAACGATGTTTAGGGCGTCACCAACTCAACAAACAACAATATGGCTGCCAGCGGGCACACTGTGATTGGCCGGTGACCTTTTCATCATATACGTGCCAAGATTATGCACCAAAACGTAGCATGTGCTCCAACTTTGTGACTTGTGTGCTATATAACTCTTTTAGATGAGATCCTGCCTTTGTGTCACCGTCACTTCATTCATGATGATTTATGAGAGCAGAAGGAAATGCCAAAAAGAGAAGGGAGAGTTGCGCCAAGCGAAGCGCATTGGCTCAACGGCCCAGGAAGCAGGATACAACCCAAGTCAAGCTCGTCATTGGAGCAACTGACCAAGTCAGCAAGGGCGCACTATTAAATAGTTGTTGGTAGAATTGTGTAAAGAAATGTGATGGTCTGGCCCCTCGTCTCTTACCTATATGCCCGGGCGGATGGCCCAGTCATTGACTAGTCATGAAAATGCAATCCAACCGAACCTCTCAAACCACCTCTATGCATTTGGGTTGTCATGTACCTTATACACAACTCATAACTGGGGTGGACATGGGGAGGCCCAGACATGTCTGGACACATTCTCCACGTCGAATTCGACCCATGCTAGCGCACAAATACCTCCTCACTACCCGCATCCGAACGAAACCCTAGACACTTCCCACTCCACCCCAAGTCCGCTCTGATACCCCCTCCTCTCTAGTGATCTCCGCACTTCTCCGACATGACATGAAGCGCCCAATCAATATATATTTTTTATAGACTTGATTAAAGTTAAGGAAGTTTGATGTAGAACAAATCTATAACTTTAATTAATCTAGAACATATTGAATTGCAAAGGGTCACATGCCTTTTCACCATGTCGTTCGATTTCGTAGGGTTGTAATATATAGACAGTCAATTCTAGATTGTATCAGGGGCGGGGCACCTTTTTTCTCAATGTTTATTTTTTTTAGCTTGGTTTGTTCTATTAATTGATTCGTGGTTCAGAAATAAGATGTGCTTCACATATGCCTGCTTCTATTTTCAGGGGCATGTAATCAATTCACATAACTATGTCTATGCAATCACGAGGGTTGCTCAGACGTGTTGCCAGTAATTCCTGTTTGTCACTCATTGTGACGAGATGTCGGGCAATCACACAATGAAACTGATGTGCGGACGATGCATAGCCTATACGACAACTGGACGATGACCAATCGAGCCGTCTGCTGCACTTTGGTGATATGCATTTACAAACTGATCTACGATGTCGTGTAGAAATCAGAAAAAGGCTTTTGCCCCACTTTATAAATAAAGCAAACCGCCACAAGACATACAACCAAAGCAAGTTCACACACAGACACCACCCGAGTATCACAACAAAGTACGAAGGTTCTGCTGAGGGCACAGCTCAACAAGCCCAAAAGAAAGAGAAAAAACAGAGCCTACCCAGCGCAGGGAATCTAGTCAGGCTCCGGCGGAGGCGGCGGGGGCGGCGGCGACAGGCAGACGGCCATCGAGCGGAGATCGGCGATGAAGGCTGAGATGGCGTCCCGGTCCGGGGGGCGGCTAAGCGGCCGCCAAAGCTGCAAGAAACCCGAGAATTTATAGAGAGCGTCAGTAGCGCGACGAAGAGGAGTACGCTGGATCACAAGCTTATTGCGAACGGTCCAAAGACTCCAGGCAAGAACCCCAACCTCCAGCCACCTAATGTGGCGAGAGGACATGGGGGACAATTGGAGTTCAGCAAATAAGTCCGAAAAATTGGTGTGGCATCAACTTCCACCGACAATCTCGCGAAAGCAGCTCCAGAGGAACTGGGCGGAGACGCAGGCGAAGAAGATGTGGTTGGAGTCTTCAGGAACATCACAGAGGGGGCAGATACCAGTGCACAACATCTTGTGCACAGCAGTGCTCATCACACAAAGAAAAGTTAGGCCACCCGAATTAGTGTTACTATATCTCACAGTTTTAGGAAGGTTCTGGGTATAGTTTTTTCGGTTTAGAAAGGTTTTAGAAGGTTCAGGCTTTTTGTTCTTCTTTTCTTATTGTTTTCTCTGCCGATATTTACAGTTTTTTTAGTTTTTCTTGGTTAGGTCTTATTTTTTATTTTAAAAAAATCTTTGCAGTTTTTAATTTTTTTCTCAAATTGAAAAAATGTTTAAATGTTCGTCCCTTTATAACATGTTCATGAAAGTCTTAAAAAGTGCTCACAAGTGTTTTAGAAATTCACATATGTTTGAATATCTTCACATTTTATAGAAGTGTTCGTAGATTTAGTTTTCAAAAAAAGAAAGTTAAGTTTTCTCAAAATTTCATGCATTTTTGGAAAAATAGTCACACATTTTTTCCTAAAAATTCCCATGTATTTTTATTTTAAAAAAAACCTAACAAAAACCCAAAATAAACCAAAAGGAAAAGAGAAAGAGTATATTTAAACCTGATACCACAGGTTTTTTTAGGGTAAGAAAAAACAACGCCACTTGTGCGACAGCCCAACAGACATTCGCAATTAGCGACATATAGGAGCTCCCCATTCCTCACGCTGCTTTTGCTAAAAAAAAGTCCCCATGCTGCCACCCCCATGGGAGGAACCCGGAGGCGGTGGGGAAGCTCCCGCAACGCTTCAATCCTGAACACTTTGGTTTGGAGGGATTATGGAGCAAATTAACAGCGGCACTATAATGTTACGTGGAACTAGCATAATGCTCTGCCTAGTTGTGATGATGCTTGTATTCTGATATATCGATCAACTGGATACTAGTAAAAATATTGTGTAAAATAAGACGTATGTTTTGTAAAGTCCATACTTCTGTGTTTGACATTACATTCTATATTGTATTCAAACTTGGTAGAGTCAGAAAACGGAGCAACATATGATTGACATTTGACAACTTGCCACTTAAATCAATTTCTATATTTTTTATGGTTTACATTGCCGTTTGTATGTGAGTATGCACTTAATATGACAAACAATCATAAGCATTGTTCATCATAATAATCATATAACCCGGCGATGGAAATGGTAAAATCACTTTTATATTTATATTGCTTTCTCTTTAATGTACCACTGATATAAGACGTTTTAGAGACTTGACACGAGCCGACTTATATTTAATTACAGAGAGGGTAGCATTTTGTGCATTCTAAGGGAGATATTCCTACTGTCATACTCCCTCCGTTTCAAAATAAATGACCCAACTTTGTACTAACTTTAGTACAAAGTTAGTATAAAATTGGGTCATCTACTATTAAAAGATGTGATCCGCTGTTTTGTAATATTGCACAATTTTGCAGGAAATATCTTTTGACTGTACATGTTATTGCCTTAGATGTCCAAAGTTGATGCATATTGTTGCATCTCAGGGCTGGTGAGCTAAAAGTGTTCTCATTGGCCGAACTGGTGAATGAATGCAATCATTGATTTTCATGGCCCCTACCTTCTACCAGATAGATAAACATAGCCGAAGACAAGGTAAAATTCAGGAATACTGGGCCAGTGTACCCTCTCAAAACGGCGTGGATGGCGTCAGAATATATTGGATCATGAACCGTTGCAGCATTGGAAACATCTTCAGCTGCAGATGGGGAGTAGAGAAACACATACACGCACACACAATCAGACAAGAGAGCGAAAGAAACAAAAACAATCAAAAGGGACAAGGAACATGATCAAGCAGTTTCTCTACTCATCAAACATTTATTTGCTTGGATACAACAAACATACAATCAAGCTGCCGCAACAACACGCAGCAAGAGCCAAGAGGAGAAAAGGAGTCGCATCTGCCATGAATCCCTACGAACAACACGAGGGGGGTCGATCACAACAGCAAAATCCCCCACCCTACCTGAGCGAGAGCGAACAACGACAGACTAGAACCAAGAAGTGATGATTGAGGGAACTCCACGCGAGACCACGGCCTCTCCTCCTCCTCCTCTTACGGTGGCATGAGGAAGAAGAATGTCATCTCGCCTCTTGGGACGCTGCTTCACCACCAAAGATACTTATACTGCGAGCATCTCTTGGGAGGCTCAGCCCGCTCCAATTTGACCCGCTCTGAAACTCGTCATCTGGCCGCGTTTCTGAACTTTGAACGACAGTATCGATCTCCTGCAGTGACGGGGATCGGGTGCACTGAACCTGGACGCCTTCCTCTAGCTTTTTTCTCTGTTGTGGTACTGTGGTGGCACGGGGTGCGTTGCCCCGTCAGTGTCCTTGCTTTTCTTATTCTACCTTTATGCCGCCTGCCCATAACAGTCACGTGTAATGGGACAAGTAGCTAGCAGCTAGCCCATTGGATTAGACGGAAATACCAGATTAGGTCTGTGCTCTGCCGTTAGGATTACCAAATGTGTCCTAGCAGCATCATTTGTCTACGTGATAGCTGGCCTTTATTTAAAAAACACTGATGATGAACGTGCTGCGAACGACAAGTGAAACACTACTACTTTGTTTATGTGCGATGGTGATCTCACGCTCAGTTCTTAGTACTAAGTCACTAATACAGGATTGACTCCACACTCTCCATTACTGTTCAACCCCAACATGGTTTAACCAGCCTGATGGCAACAAGTAAAGGAGATGAATAGGGGAGCGCATCAAGTTAGTGAACCAACTGTACGTTTAAACTGTATATTTTTTTGAGGGAAACAGCAGGACTCTGCTGCGTATTTTTATTAATTTTCAAATAAAAGAATACAAAAGGTCCATGTAAGAGAAAAAAAAACTATACATCAGAACGAAAAAGAAAACCTAGGAAAGGTAAAAAAAAAGAACATACATACATACATACATACATACATACATACATACAAGGAAAACAAGCAGCAAAAACACCCATCTCGATCAGCAAGTTATCTGAACATTGCAACCCAATCCGCCATGCCAGAATAATCCTGTCTTCGTGCTCTATGAGTGAGCCATTTCATCTCTTCTTTGTATTTGCGCCTGGAAGTATATAGATTTGGGGGAATCTTTTTAAAAATGAAATCATTCCGCGTTGTCCATATTGCCCAGGAGACCAGAATGATGATATCCAGAGCAAAAGGCAAATTGATAAGATGCTTGAGATGCGCCACTTCTTCCTGAATATTTGTATTCTGGGGCTGCCATGAGGGGCACACATATTGCCAACAGAGCTGGGCATATGGGCATTGGAAGAAGAGATGATCCCTTGTTTCCAGGGAGTGTTGATTACACATAACACAGGTGTAATCCTCAATGAAGAAATTTTTCCGGTGCAGCATAGCTCTCGTATTTAATCTGTTAAATATCAAAAGCCAGTAGAAGATTTTGTGCCTTAGTTGACAGCAGGTTTTCCATAACCATTTCACGACTGGAATGGGCTCTGGATAAGTGACTAGCAGCTTATATGTCTTAGAGACGCTGTAAGCATGGGCTCCTTGTGGTAATTGCCAGATATCGTGCTCTGAAACTAGGCCAGTATTGTGCAACAGTAATTCCAATTGTTGAAATTGCTCAAAGCTTCTTCTGACAAAGGAACATGAAAGTGTGTAACTAAATCTTCCAAATTGCCCAACCTGTGGAGAGAAATATTCTGATTCTGTGAGAAGGAAAATAGGTGTGGCCATAACTCCCTTTTGGGTAGATCATCCCATATATCTGACCAAAAGGAGAGATTTTCCATCCTGCAAGGAACAGACCGCAAGGTTCTTGTAATCGGGTAGAAGCTTAAGACAATCCCTCCACCAAAAGGAGCAAGTCTGAGTATTAATTGGCGAGAATCCCTCTGGATAATATATTTCCCAAACCAAATTGACCCATGGAATGTCTGCATGATTGATGAATTTATGCACCATTTTCATTAGTAAACATTTGTTTTGGAGCCACAGATTTAAGATACCCAAACCACCTTTATTCTTGGGTCGACAGAGCATATCCCATGCGGCTAAAGGTGGGTTTTTTTTTCAAGGTCTTTTCCTCTCCAGAAAAGATGCCTTCTATATTTATCAATTTGCTCAATGATACTTTTATAGAGGAGCAAGCAGCTCATGAAAAAAGTTGGCAATGAGGAAAAGACTGTATATATTAGAGGTGGTACCCGTGTCCTCTCGCTGCACCGATCGAGATGCAAGCCATAAACATATTTCTTCGTCGTCTACCTAAGCTCATGGTCACTTTATCAAGATAGTGCACCCACAGCACTACTGCAAGTCTGCAACTAACACGTCCACACATGGCCCATGAGATCTATAGAGCACTTCCCTGCAGTTATTAGCAAAGATTGCCCAGCAGGATCCCAGCTCGCATGTCTGACCGCTGTCCTATGCTGCAAAGTGGCGCGAGCTTTGCACCAGTTGCATGGGATAATGATGATGATTCTAGCGTGATCCCATTAAAATTCCCTTAGCATGCGCTGACAGTAATGTTCCTGGACCAGGGCCGGTCTTGACTTTATAAACCTTCTGAAATTTTACTTCATTTAGTAAAATATCGCAATATCTTAGTATTTTTAAAAGTTATGTGAGTTTCGAAATTTTATTTCATTTAGTAACAATATACTAGGCTCTATAAACCTTCTCCTAAATGTCGCACAAAAAAAATACTGGGTATCATAAACTTTTTGTCGATATACAAGTTGGTACTTGGTAATATTGTAATATCGCAACATTGTTGAGCGGATTAAAAGTTGACAACTTCTGAAATTCTTCTGTAGCATCAATACAGACCTATTACAAGTTTTAGTTGAAGCAAGCAATGGTTTCTTTTCCCCTCCCCTTCACTAGTGCAGAACCGGGCTTCAGCACCGGTTCGTAAGGCCCTTTAGTGCCGGTTCTGCAACCGGCACTAAAGTGTAGGGACTAAAGCCCCTCCCCCCTTTAGTACCGGTTCAACACGAACCGCCACTAAAGGGCCACCATGTGGCACGAGGCACGCCGTGGTCTGGGGGACCTTTAGTCCCGGTTGGTAACACTAACCGGGACTAAAGGATTTTTTTAATATCTTTTTTGAAATAAAGCAAAAACATCCCACCTACTTGGCCGGCACGGCTTGCATACGACTAGAAATCCAACCTCTAGTTGGGTCAGGATGCAGGCCCGTACGGCCCAGTAGGCCCCACAGGGCAGAAGACTTGCAATAGGCTCACAAAGGCCAGTTTAGAGAGGAGCTCGACACGGTAGCCGCGGCGGGGCTTATAAACCGGTGTGAGCTCCTCTCAACTAGCGAGGTGGGACTAAACATTGTGCACTGTGGGTGGCAGCGCACCCCTTTAGTACCGGTTGGTGGCACGAACCTGTACTAAAGGGGGAGGGGTCTTTAGTACCGGTTGGAGCCACCAACCCGTACTAAAGGCCACCACCTCTTTAGTACCGGTTCGTGGCATGAACCGGTACTAAAGGTTCGCCATGAACCGGTACTAATGAGCGCCACCCGCCTAGCCGTTGGAACCGGCACTAATGGTCACATTAGTGCCGGTTCAATTACAAACCGGGACTAATGAACTTCACATTAGGCCCTTTTTCTACTAGTGCTTGCTACAGTCCCATGAGAGGCAGAAAACAGGGCGGCACCGTCTTCTTCCCGTGTTCGTTGGCGAGGTTGCGGGTTCCCTTCTCCTTCGCCGGCCGTTTCAGCGGTGGGAGGTGAGGGGAACCCCGTCCTCTGCTTTGGCATGTATATAGGGCATGGAGTACGGTTCTGGCTAGTGGTGGTGCCGCCGGAGTGGAGTAGGGTGTCGTGATGCTTCCCCTTCCGCGGCTGCGAGGAAGGTGATGGTGTGGTTCAAGTGGTGTTCCGATCTGCTACTCCTTTGTCGTGCAAGCCTGCCATAGTCGAAGCTGAAGACTTCCCGTCCGCAGTCTACAACGACACACCGGCTCTGGCCGACTCTGAAGCGGAGGCGCGCCCTCAGCTCGCGTAGTTGGATGTAGCAGTTTGGTTCCTCATGGATCTGAATGTATTTTCGATGTTTTCTAGGGTGTGTTGTACTTCTAGAACCTGCTAATAGATCTGGGCTCCTTTCTGCAAAAAAAGTTTCAGTTCACAAAAAAACACTTGTTGACTACAGAGGTGTATTTCCCTTGGGCCTTGTTCGGTTGCACCCTGTCCCAAGGGGGTTGAAGGGGATTTAGGAGGAATCTGACTTGTACGGAATTTAGGGGCTGTTTGGTTCTAGGCCTAACCATGCCACACTTTGCCATACAATGTTGCCACACTTGCCTAAGATTAGTTCTTCAAAATGAGAGCCACAAGTTGGGTTTGAGGTTTTGAGCGTTTGAGCTTTTTGGATGCTTATTCTGGTTATTATCAGATCAAGATGGCAGTTAAGGACCAGGAGAAGACGACTTTTATTACTCCATTTGGAGCCTTCTGCTATGTGTCTATGCCTTTTGGGCTTAAGAGTGCCAAGGCTACTTATCAGCGATGTGTGCAGAACTGTCTTCACAATTAGATTGGGCGTAATATTCATGCTTATGTGGACGATATTTTGGTAAAGTCCACAGAGAAGGAGACCTTGATAGATGATTTGAAGGAAATCTTTGATAATCTCCGGGTCTACAAGATGATGCTTAACCAGGCCAAGTGCGTCTTTGGTGTGCCTGCAGGCAAGCTTTTGGGTTTTCTGGTTTCTAACAGAGGCATTGAAGCTAACCCGGAGAAGATCAAGGCAATCACTTCTTTGGCTAAACCGGCGTGTATCAATGACGTTCAACATTTGGCGGGTCGTAGTACCGCTTTAAGCCGGTTAGGTGAAAAGGCCATACCGCTGTATCTGATGATGAAGAAGATAGACGACTTCGTCTGGAGTGATGCTGCTAACGCTACCTTTGAAGATTTAAAGAGACAGCTAGCTGAGCCGCCGGTCCTTGCTGCTCCCATTGATAAGGAGCCATTATTGTTATATGTGGCTGCTAACACACGTGCTGTCAGTGCGGCCATTGTGGTGGGGCGCAAGGAGGCTGGCAAGGAACATCCGGTTCAACGACCGGTTTACTATATCAGTGAGGTGCTTATTGAATCCAAGAAAAGGTATCCACATTGGCAGAAGCTTGTTTGTGGGGTGTTCATGGCAAGCCGGAAGCTTAAGCAATATTTCCTGGGTCATCCCATCACTGTGGTCAGTTCTGTTCCTTTAGGAGATATCATTCAAAACAGAGAAGCCACATGACGAGTCCTCAAGTGGGCCATTGAACTTGGGCCTCATGGTTTAAAGTATGTGCCACACACTGCTATCAAGTCTCAAGCACTGGTGGACTTCATCAACGATTGGACAGAGCTGCAGATGCCTAAAGAGAAGCCGGACAACACATATTAGACTATTCACTTTGATGGGTCCAGGCAATTGGAGGGCTTGGGGGCTGGAGTTGTTTTAGCTTCCCCTCGAGGTGACAAATTTTGTTATGTGCTACGGTTGATGTTTCCCTGTACTAACAATGCAGCTGAGTATGAGGCCTTTCTCCATGGTCTTCGGATGGCTAAGGAGATGAGCTTAAGCCGGGTAAGGTGCTTTGGCGACTCAGATTTGGTGGCTCAACAAGTATCAGGCAAGTGGGATTCTAAGGATCCTCTCATGGCGGCTTATCGCCGTGAAGTTGATGCCATTGCTCGGCATTTCAAGGGTTACCAAGTGGAGCACATTGACCGCAGAAAGAATGAGGCGGCTGATGCTTTAAGTCGGCTAGGGTCTCAACGTAAACCGGTGCCGCCTAATACTTTCTTGGATATTCTGCATAACCCTTCTGTCAAGTTGCCTACAAAGAAAGACTTGGTTGTTCCTGACCCAGAAGCACAATTGGTGGCGGCTCTTCACATCATCCCAGATTGGACAGTGCCATACTTGGCTTACATGACCCGGGGCGAGTTGCCTGAGGATGAAACCTTGGCCAGGCAAATAACCCGGCGGTCTAAGTCAATGACAATTGCCAATGGCGAGTTACATCATCGCAGTGTCATTGGGGCGTTTCAGCGTTGTGTTTCTCCTAAGGAAGGTCGAGAAATTCTTCATGAAATTCATGAAGGAGATTGTGGCCATCATGCCGGTTCAAAAATCCCTTGTGGCCAAGGCTTTTCATCATGGATTTTATTGGCTGACGGCTCACGCTGATGCGGAGGATCTGGTCAGTAAATGTGACGGCTATCAGAAGTTCTCAAGACGTGCTCACGTGTCGGCTCAAGAGTTGAGGATGATTCCAATTACTTGGCCGTTTGCAGTCTGGGGGCTCGACATGGTTGGGCCTTTTAAAAGGTCCAAAGATAAAATGATCCACCTCTTAGTGGCGGTTGACAAATTTACAAAGTGGGTTGAGGCAGAGCCAGTTAGTAAATGTGAAGCAGCCACAACGGTTCAATTCATGAAAAAGGTGATCTTTCATTTTGGCTTTGTGCACATCATTATAACTGACAATGGCACTAATCTGTCCAAAGGCGCCATGGAGGAGTTTTGTCAACATGAGCATATTCGGCTTGATGTTTCATTAGTAGCTCATCCCCAATCCAATGGTTAAGCTGAAAGAGCCAATCAGGAAATCTTGAAAGGCATCAAGCCCCGGCTTTTGGTTCCTTTGTAACGGACACTAGGTTGTTGGGTTGAGGAGTTACCTTCTGTGATATGGAGCATCAATACTACCCCCAACAGGTCTATGGGTTACACGCCTTTCTTCATGGTCTACGGAGCAGAGGCGGTTTTACCTAGTGACATCCGGCATGACTCGCCCCGTGTGGCGGCCTATGTTGAAGCTAATAACAAACAAGCTCGTCAGGATGCACTTGACCTGTTAGATGAAAAGTGTGACCTAGCAGCAGCCCGCTTAGTGATTTACCAATAGGACCTGCGCCATTATCACAGACGCCTGGTTAAGTATAGAACCTTTCAGGAAGGTGACTTGGTGCTCTGGCTCATCCAGGATCAAACTGATGCACACAAGTTATCCCCACCTTGGGAAGGGCCCTTTGTGGTCAGCAAGAACTTGAACAACGGGTCATACTACCTTATCGATGTTCGAGAGCACAAAGACTCACGTAAGTCGGAGGAAGAGACCCGCCGGCCGTGGAGTATCGCCCATCTTTGGCCTTACTACACTTGAGCCACCGGCTCTCATGATGTACATATTTTGACGATGTATATATTATGATAAGTAATAAAGCAGGACCTCTATCCTTTTCATCCAATCATATGTCTTCATCATCATCTTTTCAAATGACCAATTGGGGGCTAGTTGTATTCGAATCTAGCTTAACACTCTTGGTCTGGCTCATGATCGTAATCGAATCTAGCCGTTCAAACTCATGATCACTAGGGGGCTTCCTGTTCAAACATAGGTCGTGTCGGTAGCCTTTTGATCGACACACTGCCAAACTCACTAGGGGGCTTCTTGATCGTATTCGAATCATAGCTTAACCCCTTTTGGGTCCGACTTTGATCGTATTCGAATTAGAGTCGTTAAAAAACTCTCAAGGTCATTTGGGGGCTTCTTGTTCAAACATAGGTCGTATTCGAACCAAAGAGAACATAGCTGTCAGTACCCTCTTGATCGGCGCAACGCCAAAGCCACTGGGGGCTACATGATCATATTCGAATCCTAGCTTAACTCCTTTGGAACGGTTTACTGATCGTATTCGAATCAGAAGCCTTGATTTTTTCTTTCTATTTGGCTTAAGTTTTGTTTGAAAGCAATCTTTGTTTTGTCTTGAGACCTTTTGGTTCAAAGGTTTAAGTGTAAGTGTGGTTCAAATTTAACCCAGCTTGGTTTTCGACGATAAGTCGCCAACATATGACAATCATCATATATTTGGAAGTGTTGATTTACAAAGATTGGGTTATCACCCTTACTGTTCGGGTCACATAAACCGGCAGTACAAGTTCAAAGATCACAGGTATGATCTTATAGTTGTGTTTTTAAAGCTATATTTCATAATAGCTTTATCTGTGACTCTTTGTTCTATATTAGAGGTTATATGTAAATATATTATGACCCGCCCTACGGTAAGCCGCCAAGGGTTTCTTGTGATCTATTTTTGTGTGCAGGACAGGTCAAAGACTTGCTTACACATAAGGAAAACATATGTTATGTATAAAAAGGGGCAAATATAAGATGGAGGCGTAATAGTGTTGAGCACCAAAAAACATGCACGACGACACGACAAAGCAAAGTCATTTCTACCCTATTAGATGACTCCCCGCGTCCAAACGATTCAATTGTTTTTTTCAGCAGACTACAAATATGAGCCGCCTGGCGGATCAATTCCCTTGCTGACCTGAAGCTTCCGGGTCAGACCTCTCCGCTTCTTCGCCCTGTTCACTGTGCTGGAATGTTGATGATGACTAGTCAATGCCATTAAAAGCTTCAAATTCAGCTTCATCATCAATTAGTCCAGCCGGGTCAATTTCAGGGGCGAAGGTATGCTTACAGATTGGTGGGATCAGGCTGGTCACTTCATAATGTGACGTTGGAATTCTTCGGTTCTCCGTGTCATAACCCGGCTGGTACCTGGTGAGATCCCCCTCATCAGCAATAAGTGTGGCCATAGGGTGTATTTCCTTCACACAAGCGGCGAAGTCCTCCTGTTCAAATGGCATGCCATCTTCCTTAAGGCTTGGATACCCAATGGCGATGTCAGCTGGGTCTAATTCTGGAAGCCAAGCTTTGGCCTGGCCTAAGGCGGCCACGACTCCGGCTCTTGCAGACGACTGCCTTAGTTCAGTGAACCGCTGAGGCAACACAGAAAGCTTCCTTAGTACATCCACCAGGAGTGTGGGGACTTCATTTGACAGGGCTACTGTGGCTAAGGCACGCTGAGATCCAATGTAGAGTTGTTCCACCAGCGTGTAAACCGCCTTCAGCTTTATCAGCATGTCTTGGTTAAGATTTGAACTCCTCGGGCCTGCATAACAATGTCAGGTGAGTTAATAACGATTTATATGGTCATTGGAAGATTCAAAGTATTTAACACTTGTAGGGCGACTTACCAAAGATTGCTGAGACCATCTGGGATACATGGCGTTTTAAGCCAGATAATTCGGCGGTCGCCTCTTCAAGAGCCGCCTCTGCCTTCTCAGCTCGATTGGTCAAAGCAATCTTTTCTTCAGCCCAGGCCTTTTTCTCCATTTTGAAGTCTTTTTTAATTTCTCTTGTTCAGATACATTGAATTCAAATTTGGAGTTGGCTCTTTGGGTTTCCGTCTCTTGTGCTTCCAGGCGGTTCTTCAAGTCAGATACTTCTGATTGAAGTTGAGTAGTGGTGGCCTATACAAATACCGGGTCAAGATCATGACTGTTAGCATACAATATTAAGTCCCAAGCCTTTTGCAAGCAACAACACTTGGCACTTGGGGACTAATGTCTACCAAAGAATTTTATCTAGGTGGCGGTTCATGAGAGTAAGTCCCAAGTACTTTGCAAGCAAGAGCACTTGGCACTTGGGGGCTAATGCATATTGCTGTTAAGTCCATACAAGCACTACATTCTATACAAGCATGTGAAGGACCGACTCATTTAGGTGGATTAAGACGGCCCTTGGGGACTACGGATTAAGCCGAATTTTTACAGGTTTGATCAAAGGATATCACTAATGCTTACATATTTTGTTCTAAGTCTACATCGTATTCATCATAAGCAATAGACTTGGGGGCTAGCATAGTAAGGATAATTCAAGGGAAGAGATTGTACCTCAAACTTCTGGCGCATCTGCTTCACCATATCAATTTCAATGTCACAGCTGCTGTGTACTTGGCTCAGATAGCCAGAAAAAACTTCTTCAATACTCATGTGAGTATAATCAGCAACATCAAACCTGACCTTGCGGCGTTCCAGGTGCTCTTCTTTGGCAGAACATTTGGCCAGCATAGTAGGTCTCCCCAGCTCAATGTAGTCGGTCTTGGTGATCTCGACATCAGTGTCTTGAGGATCGTCTGTCTTGGCCGGGCTAGAGACTTCCGAGTTTTCAGAGCCATCAGCGGCTTGTTTGGCAGGTGGGTCAGCAGTTGGAGTTGGTGTGTCATGAGCTGGTTCAGATGGCGGCTCATGAACAGAGGCCTCAGGCGCGGTCGTCCCAAGTTCCGGCTCTTTGAAGATCGGTTCTTCGGTCGGCTTATTTTTCTTCGACTTTTTGCTGGGCTTTGCTTTTCTGCTGCATAAGATCAAAAGGTCAGTACAAATATAACAAATTGAAATGAATACAGGATAAGCAAGTCATCATTACCCTGGAGCGGTCTTGAAAGCCGTCAAATTGGACTGCATTGAGTCGCTGGAGGAAGGTGAAGTTTCCTGACAATTCGAGTCAGAAGAGTTGAGTGGTTGACGAGTGAGACCCTCCAAAGGATAAAAAGAATTTAAATCGAAGGTGACCTCGTTCCGGTGCTTCCTTGGTGTATTCGGTAAGCCGGAGGAGAGTTTCGCATCCTTGCTGGTCCAGGTCTGCCTCCGGCTCTCATGAATCTATCGCTTCAAAAGAAATTGAGGATCTTGATAAGCTAAGGGATGTGAAAATCTTACTTTCCGGGTTACTCTTAGGATTTTCTGTCTTGTCAAAGGCTCGGAGTCAGAGGAAATGATAGTTACCTCTTCATCCATTCCATGACTCGTTCCCGTGTCCTCCTGATGATAATCAGTGTCAATAAGGTGGTTAAAAAAGGAGCCAAGAGAGTCAAGGGCTACCTCCGACTCAAAAGTATCTTCTAGTCGAAGCAAGTCAGAGGCGCTAGACTTCTTTCCCTTCTTCTTGGCGGCTTCTTTCCTGGCATCTCTCTTGGCCTTCCTGGCTCTCTTCGCAGCCTCGTGATCATATTTTGCTTTCCAAAATTTATCATCAGCCTGTGAAAATCAGCAAAGGTTGAGTACAGACAAACATCAAGGTTAAACGTAAGTTACTTAAGTTGGCGGCTTACCGCTGGAGCCGGGTTAGCTTCGCAGAAGGGGCTTAAGCCCACTTTACCGCGATCTGCTAGGCTTTCATTCAGGAGTGGCTTTGCCATGTCATCAACGACGTGGTCCGATAAATCGTCAAAACTGTACCGCAGAGGGTCATTTTTCTTGCCCGTGTAGGTACACATCAGACCAGGGCGGCAGCTTAATGGAATGATCCGCCAGGCAATCCAAACCCGGACCAAGTTGATACCATTTAGCCCATTCCCCAAAAGAGCCTTGATTTTAGCCATAGTGGGAGTGAGTGTCTGGTGTTTAGCGGCTGTAATCTTGTCAGGAAGCGGGTGATTGGACTCAAGTCGTAGAGCATGAAAGCCGGGCAGAGGGTTCTCATCAGCCGGAGAAGTGTCTTGGCAATAGAACCATGTCTGGTTCTAGTCTTTGGGATGACTTGATGGATTGGCATGAGGAAAAATGACGTCTCTCCGACGTTGGATTGAGACCCCACCAAGTTCCAAGCTAGGTCCATTGGCACACCCGTTCTGGCGGTTCAAGTAGAATAACTCTCTAAAGAGTAGTAAGCTGGGTTCTTCTCCAAGATATACCTCACTAAACACTTGAAAATTGCAAATATTAGACACGGAATTGGGTCCAATGTCTTGAGGACGGAGGTCAAAGAAGTACAGGACGTCCCTGGAGAATTTTGAGCCGGGTGGTGAAAAACCCCGGTTCATATGGTCAGTGAAGACAATGACCTCCCCTTCTTTAGGCTGAGGAATTTCCTCCGTCGGATCAGGAGCACGATATGACATAACTTCCTTCTTCGGCAGATAGCCGGTCTTCACAAAGTCATCAAGCGTACTGTCTGTGATGATGGATTTGACCCAATTGCATGAAGTGGGTTGTTTGGGCGGCATTGTGATAGAAGCCTAAGAAAGAGTAAAATTTCCGGTGCAAATTTAAGCCGGAGAGAAACATTACAGTACATATTCAATATGGCGGCTTATAAAGGGGCCTAATGGTATATGGCTAATTATGTCAAGTTATTTAAGCCGCCATGAACGCCATGGGCAGTCAGGTTATTTAAACCGCCATGAGTGGTTAAGGTTATCAATTGAGCATTGCAATTGTAAGCCGGTGATAAGAGTCGTCGTGACTGGGTGGATCTAACAAAATACAGTTTTTGCCTAAGTGTTACACAAACAAGTTTCACAGGTTGCAGCTATTATTTTCGATCAACGACTGTTCAGAAAAGAAAATATTCTAGACCTAAAAAACTAGTACAGATGAGTTCGTGAGTTCTAAAGAGGCCTCTTTACAGGAAAAAGGGATTTGCTAGTATCAAAAATGGATGCAAAACAACTCCCGCATGAGTTCCATATTACTTTTGGATCAAAAGAGGCTGTGGTGGAAGAACTATGAAGAAACCGTGATGAACCACGAAGAACACAGAGGAACTTGCAAACCCTAATGTGGATCTGAGGGGTGGGAAGGAGAAGACTTACAACTGCAGATCTACTGCGGAGGGTCGCCGTCGTTCTCTGGATTGACTCGGGTTGATGCAGCAGCCGAGGTTGAGGAATATGAGGTGCTCTGCGATGGCGGCGGAGCTCAAGCGACAGTAGGGTTGCGAGAGAAAGAAGATGAGGAAAGGGGAGAATGAGGAAAAGACCTGGTCGTGTCTATTTATAAGGGAAGACTGATAAGTGGGCGCGAAAAACGAGGAGGCCGAAAACATGGTTATCCAGCTATAAGGACGCCTCAATTCTCGGGATGGTCATTAAGATAAGGATCCGTTGAGATATGTTGGACAAAATGTGCATTAATGGCAGATGACGTCATGGCGGGTTACCACAGATCCAAAGGATGACGTCATGGCGGGTTACAAAATTTTTATACAAGCAAAGAGCAGAAGATTTTTCTTAAGTGTTGAAGATTGACATGAACCAGTTCAAATCAATCTGGGGCCTAATGTTGGGGATATAACTATTAGGTATGACCCGCCCAGGAGGGGCCAGGTTATACCTATGGCGACTCAAGGATATGAAGCCCAAGACGACCCTTGAAGATGGCGGTTCAGCTAAGGGGCCAAAGCCCAAGGGCGACTTTAAGGCCCGTAGAGATAAACCGCCATATGTATGTAACTTGTGTTGTAAGGCAAAAAATAGTTAGAGACCGAGCCGGACACTGTTTATGAGCCGGCCGAGACTCTATGAGCCACTGGGCGTCGACCTCTGTATATAAAGGGATGACCCGGCGGAAGTTCAGGGCAAGTAAGATCAGATTGAGAACTAGGTCAAGCAGAATCGCTCCCTGGTAATCGAGACATAAGCAGTCCCACTCAAAACTGGATCATAGGCTTTTACCTTCACCGTAAGGGGCCGAACCAGTATAAACCCTGTGTCCTTTGTCCCGATTAACCCCTTTAAGCTTCCTAGTTGCGATGGCTCCACGACTAAGTCCTTCGACTAGGACATCTGACGTGACAATTCCACGACACTAAGGGAATCTTGCCACACTTTTTGAGTGTGTGATGTGGGACCCTAGTGTGGCTTGCCTAAGGTGTGGCTTGAACCAAACACCTACCCAAATTGGTCAAACTTGCCTAACCTTAGGTGTGGCAACCTTAGGCAAACCAAACTGCCCCTTAACCCTTGCCAAGCGCACACGTTTGTCGATGAGTCCAGGGAGAAGAGATGCCTCCCCGTGTTCCTATTGGTGCTGCTCACGCTGAAGGTACTAACTGAGTGTGGTTATTAATGGAGCTTGATTTATTATGATTTATGCATGGAAAGCGAGATGGGGGCCCTTGCCCCCGCCTCGCCCTCACCCCGTCCCATCCTCTTGGTATTGTTATATTTTACAACAACAATATAATAAGCTCTATAGACCCGTCTCGTGAAGTATGGCGCAGACAGTGGGAAGTATGGCGCAGACAGTGGGAAGAAAGCAATCATGTTTCTACAACCACTTTATAGTTTTGGGATTGTTTCATGGACATACAAATGCCAGAAATGGATGGGTAAGTTTTTAAATGGCTGCTCACAATTTTCTTTGAGTATTAAGAGCAACTTCAATGGGCCGACCCAAACGTACAGCGATTTTGTCCGCCTTTTATCCGTTTGGGTCAGCTGCCCGCCCGGCGTCCGCCTTGTTTTAGATTTGGATCGGCAGTGCGCCCAACGCATCGACCCATTTCATGTCCGCGTGGCCGGCTGGCCGCCCTATTTCAACAAATAGCTCATTCTTTCATTGTTTCATGCACAACTTTTGCATTCAAACATAAAGTCAAATATTATAGTTTCCAACCGAATATAATAGCATAGTTTTACAAGCCAAATAAAAGAAAAAATGTCTCACATAGTTTTGCAAGCCGAATAAAGAAGATACATCTATTGGTTGCCAACATAAGCCCACATATACTCAATCAAATCATTTTGAAGTTGCACGTGAGTTTTCCAATCACGCATGTCATGATGAAATTGGATGAACTGTTCAAACGTTCCCACTCCTCCATGCTCAGGCACAACATTCTCACCCTGAAACCGAAACCCTTGATCGTACAGATGTTCTGGGCGCTCATCTTCTACAATCATATTGTGCATGATCACACAAGCAGTCATCACCCTCCCACACACACACAGTTTCTGCATGCTCACTGATCGATGCCCCATCGAGATTGCAAAACACCAAAGGCACGCTCGACATCCTTCCTAGCACTCTCTTGCTCTTAGGCAAATCTTTTCCTCTTCTCTCCGACAGGGTTGGGCATTGTCTTCACAATAGTGGTCCACTGAGGATAGATACTGTCACCCAGGTAGTATCCTTTGTCGTATTTGTGGCCGTTGATAGTGATGTTCACCGGTGGGTTGTTTCCTTTGGCAAGCCTAGAAAACATCGGCGACCGCTGAAGCATGTTGATATCATTGTGTGATCTGGTCATGCCAAAACAAGAGTGCCAGATCCAAAGATCTTGAGACGCCACAACCTCTAGTATGACAGTGCAAGCCCTGACATGGCCCTTATACTGCCCTTGCCAAGTAGAAGGGCAGTTTTTTCACTCCCAGTGCATGTAGTCTATGCTGCCAAGCATCCCTGGGAAGCCCTTGCTGGCATTCATAGCCAACAAACACTAAAAAAAATACACTTCCGTGATAATACGTGTTTGTCACAGTAGGTCGCATTTTTTGTCATGCATGTACAGCCATGACGATTTTATGACAGAATCAATATAGTCATACCTGTGCTGTCATAGAAGTATTCCATGACATTACCAAAATTATCATCACAGAAGTGTCCACTTCCATGACGATAAATCGCGCGTCATAGAAGTGCTTTCGTCAAGGGTGACCGACATGTGGCATCCACAGTAACGGAATGCCGTTAAGCTATCGGGTCTAGTTTTGGATCCGATAACCCATTAACAACCCCGACCAATGGGGATTTTCCACATGTAAAATCATCATTGGATGGAGGAAACATGTGTCGACTCGTTGGGACAAATGTCATCCACTCATTGGGCAGAAGGCGCCTATGATACGTCAACATGTGGCACGGCCCAACAGAGTCCCATTGCTGTGAAAAGGCCGGCCCGTTTGACTTGGTCAAAAGGTGGCAGGCCGGCCAACTGAAAGCATGTTAACGGCCTGTTTGCATATAGCCCATTTATAGCCTGCTAACCCAGGGCCCGTTACGACCTATCCGAATTAGTCCTTGTAGCGTCATATGGGCCGTCCAATATGATTCCAGCCCATTTTAACTTCCGGCCCATGTATGGCCCATGACGTCTTTCGGCCCATATGAGGCCCTTTGTAACTCTTGGCCCATTAATAGCCCGTGGTGAAACTGGCCCATAATAAACAGTGTATCACTTTATACCCATTAATGGCCCATTATTCCATTGGGCCGTTTCCAGCCCATGTTATCTTTCGGCCTTCTCGGGGCCCATTTATTCTTGGGCTCATTTCTAGCATTCGGTTACTTACGGCCCGTTACTGTCATTTTCTGCTTGTGGGCCAAATTCAGCCCGTTGTTACATTCGGCCCGTTTGTGGCCCGTTAATACGTTGGGTCATTTTCATAGCGTCATCAAATACGGCCTATTAACGACGGCCCATTATGGTCGGCCCATGAACAGACCATTCCAACTCTAGCCCATTTACGGCCATAATGCGGTCTGTTATTGGCCCATGTTTGGACAATCGATCATACGGCCCATATAAGGCCCATTAGTGATACGGCCCATAGAAGGCCCATTGTTTCTACGGCCCGTAGAAGGCCCATTGTTTCTATGGCCCGTAGAAGGCCCATTATTTCTACGGCCCGTAGAAGGCCCATTGTTTCTACAGCCGGTAGGAGCCTAGTGTCACTACAGTAAATATGTAGTCCATGGTTATTGTGGCCTAGTTTTAAAAAATAGGTTATTGTGGCCACTAGCAAACCGCGGAAAAAGAACTGCACTGACTACAAGCAAACAAATAAACAAGACAACAAGGAAATAAATAAGCAAGCAACTAATGCTAGGCTATCACGGCTATTACACATATTACATCCACTGGGCATCAAAGTTCGACACCAGTGCAAATATAGGGAACAAAGCAACATATCATATACACTAGTTGTCAAAGTTGGTGACCAGCGCAAATAAACGCCGCAGCAAAACAAATACAGAACTGAAACCACTTCAGAAGATCTCAAGAAACAATATCCTGGGTACCCATAATGCTGGCAAGATGCTTAGCAAGCTTATTAACTTACTGTTGTTTGGCGCTTAAATCCTCCAGCGCTTGCTGTTGCACCAGGAAGTATGCATTTGAATTCTGCAGGGACTTCCTCAGTCCTTCAGCTTCCTGTCGCAGCACATCTGATCGATGTCTTTCAACTTGAAGTTGAGACTCAAGATGACGAACTGATTCAGGCAACGAGTTCGAAGAGCTTGTGCTAGTAGTAGTGGCCAGTAACTCGAACACTACATCAAGACAAGACTTTTGGGTTCTCTCACTGTCGTCAAGATAGTTTCTATGAGCTTTCTTGGAGACCAACAGGGATGTCTCACTATATTGAACCTTATCTGCATTACTTCCTTTACCATTGCATAACGTGGTACTGTTCTCCAATATTTTGTCCGCATTCTAAAAGAGAAACAAGCAGACACATCACATGTTTACCATGTTGTATATGAAACTCATTTTGATAAATGCGTTCAGTAGTAAAGTGGGTAGAATAACAGCATGAAACAAACATATATCTATGTACCATGGTCACTTTATGGTCTATATCATTCTAGTTTTTGTTGCCGAATCAAGATAGAGAAACAGTTCAAATAATATTTGTTCAAGACAAAGCAGAGTAGACATAATATAAGTGTGGGAAACTATAGAGCAATAACAACACTTGTAATGTGCATGACATGAGAACATAACTGTTTATTCAATTGAAACTGAAATCAACATAGAGCAGGTTACAACAACAAACCAGTTAAAGAAACAGGTTCAAAACATACATGTTGCACCATTGGAGTTTCAATTCCATCCTTCAAATTTGGAAATAGTTGGTATGAGTAAATACAGTAATGCAAGAGCAAAGGAGTATGAACCATAGCTACAGAACCTGACCTGAGAACAAATCTTCTTCTCCTTTAAGCGTTGAGTTGGGATTCGGAGTGGTGGTTGTCGGTGTCAAAACCGGCGGATCTCGGGTAGGGGGTCCCGAACTGTGCATCTAGGCGGATGGTAACAGGAGACGAGGGACACGATGTTTTTACCCAGGTTTGGGCCCTCTTGATGGAGGTAAAGCCCTACGTCCTGCTTGATTAATATTGATGATGTGGGTTACAAGAGTAGATCTACCACAAGATCAAGGAGGCTAAACCCTAGAAGCTAGCCTATGGTATGATTGTTGTTCGTCCTATGGACTAAAGCCATCCGGTTTATATAGACACCGGAGAGGGCTAGGGTTACATAGAGTCGGTTACAATGGTAGGAGATCTACATATCCGTATCGCCAAGCTTGCCTTCCACGCCAAGGAAAGTCCCATTCGGACACGGGACAAAGTCTTCAATCTTGTATCTTCATAGTCTTGGAGTCCGGCCGATGATGGTAGTTCGGCTATCCGGACACCCCCTAGTCCGGGACTCCCTCAGTAGCCCCTGAACTAGGCTTCAATGACGATGAGTCCGGCGCGCATATTGTCTTCGGCATTGCAAGGCGGGTTCCTCCTCCAAATAATTTATAGAAGATTGTGAACACCAGGATAGTGTCCGGCTCTGCAAAAATAAATTCCACATACCACCATAGAGAGAATAATATTACACAAGATCAATCTGCTGACGTATTCTGTGGCGTAACGTCACACCACTTCCAAGCCTTTACTCGAATTGTTTTTATTGTTCCACCTCAGCGCGTTTAGCGAGGCGGTTTCCCTGGCACATCTTGTCGAAGCAGAGATCGTGTTCCCCTTATTCCGGGATTCCCATCAATACGGACGTGGGTAACCCAACCGCGCCCGTTGCCACGCCCCCTCCATCGAAGGCGGGTTCCAAACGGTCACGGGGACGGCTCTTCGTATTCTTCCTCTTTATAATGAGACCAAGGCCCGTTCTTTTTATTCAATCCTCTATCGAATCCGCCCCTCTCCCTGAGTTCCAACACCCAGGGCTCCGAATTCAGGTACCTTCGATCCTCGACAATGTCCGGTCCTGATCTACGAGGCCGGTGGATGCCCTCCTCCTTCACGGAGGAGGACGTGCTAAAGCTGAGAGATGCCAGGTATTTAACCTACGAGATTTCGCATAGGCTGCCTGCCCGAGGGCAAGTTATCCCAACTCCCGAGCCTGGCGAGATCGTCGTGTTCACGTCTCACTTCCGTCGGGGTTTAGGCTTCCCGACGGATCCCTTCATAAGGGGGCTCGTGTTTTACTATGGGCTGGAATTCCACGACCTGGCTCCGGAGTCCATCCTCCATATCTCATCATTCATTGTCGTCTGTGAAGCCTTCCTCCGCACTACCCCTCACTTCGGCTTATGGCTCAAAACCTTCAATGTGGAGCCGAAGATGATTGAGGGGCGTCAGGCAGAGTGCGGCGGGGCGGTTATAAGCAAGAGGGCCAAAGCTCCATGGCCCAAGGACTCTTTCCAAGAGGAGCTCGGCTTGTGGCAACAGGAGTGGTTTTATATCACTTCTCCCCGGGGCAGCAGGCAGAAGCCGCCGCCTGTCTTTTGCTCAGGCCCTCCACAGCAGCTGACATCATGGGTCAACAAGGGGCGTGACTGGGGGCCGCCCAAAGATGTCTCCCTGTTGCAGGACCGGATTCGAGGCCTCCAAGAAAGGGAGATCAATCTGGTCGCAGTGGTGCAGGTCATGTTGATCCGGTGCCTACTGCCCTGCAAACGTCGCCCCCTCCGCCTGTGGGAATTTAATCCGGAGGGGCCGCAAGCTCTTCAACACTTCATGGGTTTGACTCCCATGGAGATGTATAAACTGTTCTTCGGATCACGAGAGACGCATCCGGAATTGACTGAGGACGCTGGCCTAAGCTGCAATCGCTCAGATACTCAAGTAAGTAGCCCTGTGTCCGGACACACCATCCATTTATTTATTGTGAGCTTGCCTTTTAACCAGCTATCCCTGGACAGGAGTGGATAGCGCAAGCAAAACTGATACGGTGTCCGACCCCCCTCCCTGAGACCACGCAGGATCCCGTGTTAATCAAAATGTTGGAGGTTGCACCTTCGAATAAGGGCGAAGGGGGGCACGGGGAAACTGTCACCTCCTCCAAGGAGGCGTTTAGTAAGGGAGGAATCAAGAGTCCCTCCTTCCAGGGGGAGAAGAGGAACGCTTCCGAAGACCCGGAGGCCAAGGCCTCAAAGCAGGGAAAGAAATCTATACCGGAAGGTCCTGCGCCAGAAAGCGCCCTGGCCGTACTGTCTCCTTGGAGGAATCAGCCCTCTAACGAGCCGTAAGTGAAAAGGGGGATTTTATAATTATCAGACACCCCTGCTTAATGTCTAAAGGTAACGAAGTTTTTACCTTGTAGTTCGGATCCCAGCCCATCTCAGCACAACTCATCTTCGGGAGACCTTCGTCCGGAGATGATGGAAAGTGAAACGCCTTCATCTGCCGCCCCATCGTGTGGGGCGGATGACCCTGAGGTGTCATCGCGGAGGGTCTCCCCGAATCCGGCGGGACCGGAGAGTTCGGCGCCCATTGGAGTACGGCCGGTGGAGCTGCAGGATTTGCTTAAGAGGGCGTCCATCTCAGAAGATCACCGCACATTAATGGGTGATGTGATTGAGAGGATCTCGTCCGCTGAAACCGGGTTGTATGAGGCCGTCGGAAGTTTACTGACGGGATTTGAGGTACGCAAAAAATGACATACCTGTTGACAGTTTTGCACATGAAGTGCGCCCTGTATAGATAATAGCCCCCGAGACTTGGTATGCTGTCGAAAACGACAGCGTGCCTAGGATTGTAATCTCGGTTATTAACCGTCGCCTTTCCCATGTAGGTGGCGGAACGTTCGGTGGCCAGCCGGACTGATGAATTTGCCGAGCTGAAGAAGCAACTCGACGCTGCAGATGCGGACATCTCGCTGGTCAATAGACGACTTGATGAGTCACAAGGTATGTGGTTGCCCCGCGGTTGGTTAGTAAGGGAGCTGACGCCCATTCCTTACAAATTGTATGCTTAGATGCAGATGGTGCTGCTGCTGTGGAGGACCTTCGAGCAGAACTTGCTCGGGCCAAGGAGCAAGCCAGAAAAAGCGAGGCGGCTACCTTGAAGGCAGCGGAAGGGCTAGAAGTCAAGAAGGCTGCTCACTGCCGAAGCAGGGAGGAGATGGCTGGAATGGCCATGAAATTAAGAGTTGCTACCGACCGCCTGGAAGTTCTTGAAGGAGAACGCCGAGCGGAGCAAGAGGACCTGAAGAAGGCCGATGCCGAGGCCAAGGATGCCCGTAGTGCGATGCGGGCTATGAAGGAGGAACTGCGTCAGGTCGGAGACATTGTGGCTGGAAAGCCCTTTATGCTGCGTAGGAAGTTGACGGATCCGAAGTATGCTCAGATAGGCCGATTGTACGGTGCGGAGGATCCTTATCTGGACTTGGCGGCGAGTGCGGCTGACGCAGTCGTGCACTTTCGAAGCCAGGAGGATCATGAAATGGAAGAGCTTTTCTGGTCTCAATTCCATAGTCCGGAGCGTCCACTTCCGTTGAGTGATCGGCTGGTTGAGTGGGCTGAGCTGAATAGATTGTCCGGACTGGCCATGACAGATGTGGTAACTCATCTGTGGCCAAAAAGGCCCAAGCCGAAGAGTTATTTTGGCTTGTTGTAGCAATTCCTTGGGGTAGTGCCGCATATTAAGGCGATAAAGCGGTCGGCATGCATAAAAGGTGCGCAGATGGCTCTCGCCCGTGGTAAAACATACTGGGCGGAGATGGATGCCACCGGTGTTGCATCCCGGGGTTCGGACAAAAGCCGACTCCCCACCGAGCATTACTTTGAGGAAGTCCTGCAGGGCGCTCGTATAATAGAGTCGCAGTGCTCGAAAGATGTTATGTTTGAATGACATGTATAATTTCTAAGATCATGTTTATAATGCAATGACTTTTTATACTTGTGTGTTCAAGTATTGAACTATCTCCTGTGTGGTCGTATATGTATGTATAATCTGAAAGATGGCAGTCTTTGGCTTCAGCCCCCACGCACATGGTGCCGGGGTGTTTGCAAAAAGAAAAATGCTTTTTCACACTTAATCCAACATCTTGGTCCTTTTAAGGAGGTGATAGCATAGCAAACTAGGCAACCGGACTATAATGCTTTATCACTTTCACTTAGCCATAGGAGCTCGAATGTGGGGCTACTATATAGCCCCTGATGGCACTGCGCTTCTCCGAACTTGGGGCGCGTATGTGCCTGACCGGGAAGCGGTCCTTCGTCAAAGCGGAGGAATTCTAAACATTCCAATGGTCGATCGAGTGGTTGACCAGTCTCTCGCTATATCATGACAGTCAGTTTTCGGCTTTCTCTACTGAGGTGCTCTCCCGGCCGAACCAGGGCACAATCGCAGTAGTTCTCCTGGTGCCGCGTTCGCCGATGATTCGGAACGTAAGGCAGCAAAACACAGGAGCCGGGCAAACCCAACATTTGACCAAAGACATGATTCGGAGCTGATGCATATAAGGCCTAACTCGAGATGCCGAACACTCCCTGAGGTGTTCGGTCTTTATGATATCGGGCAGAATAAAGCCCTAAGCCCCTAGTGTCCAGGTACAGGCGGGAACTTCTGACGCGGCCGATACCAAAACGCCAGCCTCCTCCTCGGCTCTGGTAGGAAACCGGGGGATGTGTATCAACAAGAGACAATGAGAAAGGTTTACGCAGGGTCTTAATCTGAAAAGAATCCTTGCAACGGGTCCCTACTGCACGTCTGCGCCTGTGTCTCCGTTGTGCTGTATCCTGGACGGGTGTAGCACGTGCTTCATCTGTAAAAGAGAAGGACTTAGTTTCTAAGAAATATCGTGCAAAGAGTGTATCAAAATATAGTATAATTTGGAAGATGAAGAAAGTTGAGCTTTATTGGCTTTCATCATTTATGCGCGCGGCCCCCTAAAAAAAGGGGTATGCGGCTGGGAAGCCCCTTGTTAAGTTACGCCGGACTCGTCTAACCATGTCCGAGGTCTAAATGACCTGTTTTTAGGGGCTTTGACCTGCAAGGTCGGAATAATGTGTGGCTGTCTAGGAAGCCGCACATTCTCCGTGGTCGAGAAACACCTGGAGTTTTAAGAATATGCCACGTGGACCGGGCATTTTTAAGCGTAAGAGACGCGTAATGTGGTATTGCATTAAAGCAGGTGAAAGCTGCACGCCCCAGTAGTGCTTACGGGCTACTGCTAAATGGGGCGATGGAGGGCGAGCTTTTCGCGACGGAGGTTGTCGGATGAACCGAACACGACCCCCAGTGGTACAGAGCCTGTAAAATTGGCTAAAAAGGCCTGGCGTCACTCCTTTGAAGGGAGTGCTTGCTATAGCGAATTTTGGTGGGTTCTACCCCCAGTCTGCGGACGGTGTCCTGGTATAGCAGGGGCCGCGCTGCGTGTTATTGTGTGAAGTGAGTTCACTGTTTTGACTTCTAATGGGAAAGTCTTTTGGTTTCCGGAGCGCTGCTTTTGGGTTTTGTTACTTTCACTTGGTGTGTCGAGCCCTTTGTGTTCGGCGTTAAGTCGGCCGGACTGCTTGAAGACCCAACAATCTCTGTGGGTATGGTTTGCAGGCTGCCCGGAGGTACCGTGTATTTGACACAGTCTATCCAGAATCTTGTTGAGGTTGGATAGCTCGTCACTGTTATCCTTTAAGGGCAGTGTTTTGTTGTTCGGCCGAGAGCTTTTGAATCCGGCGTTGACCGCCGTACTATTTGGGCCATTCTCCTTGTTCCTGCGCTGATCTATTTTGCGTCGTGATTTCCCATTTCCATCCCTGATTTCGGATGTACTCGGGCCGCTGGTGCTGCATCTAGCCAACCAGCTGTCTTCCCCCGTGCAAAAGCGGGTCATGAGACTTGTTAGTGCGGCCATTGTTCTTGGTTTTTCCTGGCCGAGGTGTCTGGCGAGCCATTCGTCTTGGACGTTGTGTTTGAAGGCTGCTAAGGCTTCAGCGTCCGGACAGTCGACTATTTGGTTCTTTTTAGTGAGGAACCTGTTCCAGAATTTGCGTGCTGATTCTCCGGGCTGTTGAGTTATGTGACTTAAATCATCTGCATCCGGAGGCCGGACATAAGTCCCGTGAAAATTTGCTCGAAACGCATCCTCAAGCTCTTCCCAAGTCCCAATCGTATTTTCTGGGAGGCTTTTAAACCAATGCCGGACGGCCCTTTGAGCTTGAGGGGAAGGTATTTTATGGCATGGAGATCGTCTCCTCTTGCCATGTGTATGTGTAGGATATAATCCTCAATCCAGACTCCGAGGTCTGTTGTTCCGTCGTATGCCTCTATGTTTATGGGTTTAAATCCCGCTGGAAATCCATGATCCAGTACCTCGTCGATAAAACATAGTGGGTGTGCGGCGCCCCTGTATTTGGGTGTGCCATTATCTTCAAATGCTCGGCTGGTTGTGTTACTTCCTGGAGTCTTCTTTTTTGGCCCATAGATAGACCTGGCCGGGTTATCCTTTTTCTGAAGATCTTTATGCTGATCATGTGCCGGCTTGTGTGTGGCGCCTCGTGTTACTCTTGGCTTGTCATCTGGTCGTCTATCCGGCCAGGCGGCCCCTTTCTTTTTTGACTGCGGGGGCTCGAGGGCCTCCTCGTCAAATTCGGGCAACAGCTTGCGCTTCGGGTAGCTCTTTGTCTGGTGACTAGTGTCGTATTTATCTGTGATGTTGAGTACTTTGCTCCATCTCATTCTGAGTGTGTCTTCCGCTATTTTGAGCTTCCGCTTTTGCTTCTTCAAACTTCTTGCAGTGGCGATGAGCCTGTTATGGAGATTCATATGCTCTGGTGATGTGAGATCATCTTCGCCGGGGATGGGTTGCTTGTCCGGTTCATGTCCGGCTGGCTGCTTGTTGACGTGTGCGTCGTCCACTGCTTCGCCCTGCTCTAGGGCCGGGTCCATATGGGTACCTTTTTGTCAATGCCGGTCTTCGGGCGGCGCTTGCGTCGCCGCTTTGTTTGTCTGTTGGGGGAGTTGTCCTTCGCCACGTCCCGTTTTTCTTCATTGTCGCTTCCCTTTGATGTGTCCACCATGCATACGTTGTGGGATGGGGTGGCTTTCCTGCGCCCGTTAGGCGCTGGTTCTTGGTCGTCCCCAACATCGTCGTCCATACCGTCGATGTCCTCGGAGTCGTAGTCTAGCCTGTCAGTTAAATTGTCGACAGCGGCTACCAAGTGGGTGGTGGGTGGGCTTTGAATTTCTTGGTCGTCCGCATCCCAGCCATCCTGACCACAATCTGGCCAGGTCTCTCCTGATAACGAGAGGTATTTTAGCGAACTCAAGATGTCGCCGAAAGGTGAGTGTTGAGAGACGTCCACTGCGGTGAATTCCATGATCGGCGCCCAGTCGGATTCGATCGGGGCGGGCGCGGGAGGTTCGGAGTCCGGCGAGGAGTCCGGCACCTTGGAGTCATGAGCTTTATGAGGGACGAAGTCAGTGTTCGGCTCTATCGCCGTAGAGGTTGCAGCCCCCGAGGCAGTGTCTAGGCATCCATCCTCGATCTGTGGAGCTGGCTCCGAATTAAAGATCGGAGTGATTTCGAGTGCGGCCTCCAGGGTACTGTCCGGCGGCAGAGCTAAATCATGCCTGACGTGACAGTGCGGCACGCTCGGCTGTGGCTCGAATCCGTCGAAGATCAAGTCCCCGCGGATGTCAGCCGTGAAGTCCAAACTTCCAAATCTGACCTGACGGCCCGGGGCGTAACTTTCGATCTGCTCTAGATGGCCAAGCGAATTGGCCCGCAGTGCAAAGCCGCCGAATACGAAGATCTGTCCGGGGAGGAAGGTCTCACCCTGGACAGCATCATTGATGATGATCAAAGAAGCCATCGAGCCTATCGGTGACGACACAGAGGAACTCTCAATGAAAGCACCAATATCGGTGTCAAAACCGGCGGATCTCGGGTAGGGGGTCCCGAACTGTGCGTCTAGGCGGATGGTAACAGGAGACGAGGGACACGATGTTTTTACCCAGGTTCAGGCCCTCTTGATGGAGGTAAAACCCTACGTCCTGCTTGATTAATATTGATGATGTGGGTTACAAGAGTAGATCTACCCCGAGATCAAGGAGGCTAAACCCTAGAAGCTAGCCTATGGTATGATTGTTGTTCGTCCTATGGACTAAAGCCATCCGGTTTATATAGACACCGGAGAGGGCTAGGGTTACACAGAGTCGGTTACAATGGTAGGAGATCTACATATCCGTATCGCCAAGCTTGCCTTCCACGCCAAGGAAAGTCCCATCCGGACACAGGACGAAGTCTTCAATCTTGTATCTTCATAGTCTTGGAGTCCGGCCGATGATGGTAGTTCGGCTATCCGGACACCCCCTAGTCCGGGACTCCCTCAGTGGTCCTCGTGCTTTGGGCACTGCAGTTCCCTTAATAACTGCTCGTATTTGGGTGCATCAACTGGTAGCACTGTCTTTTCTATGTGCATCTGGTCCTTGGGCAAGTACAACCGTGGTTCTATGTGCATCAACTGGTAGTACTATCTTTTCTGAAGACCGTGTTGTTACTCCCTTAGATACTGTCATCACCCTCTCCAATTCAAATGGATGATGAACAAGAAAAGTAATTGAAAGTATAGACATTGTATGATAGACAGGTGCAATGGATAGTGGGGAATAAAAGGGAGCATGAAATAATTCACATTTATGTTGTCTAACCAAACAGGATAGCATGACACAATTCACATATATGATGGCTAACTAAATAGGATAGCATGACACAATTTCACATTATGATGGCTAACTAAAAAAGATGGAAAGACATAGTTCAAAATATGATGACTATGTAAATAGGATGACATGATATAACTATATAATGTGTTTATTAAATAGGTTGGCATGCCATAATTCACATACATTCACGGATAGAATGCCATAATTCAAAATATGATGACTGTAGACACTAAACAGGATGAGATGATATAACTATATGATGTCTTTATTAAGTGGGTTGCCATGCCATAATTCAGATAGATGATGTGTATGTACTATGTAAACATGATGGCATGATATAATTCAAATATATGATTTATATAGTAAGAAAGTAAGCCGATGGCAATCCATATATGATGTAAAAACTAAGCAATGCAAGACAACATGCATGACATAGGTAATATAACCCTGCCAAGTTTGAGCATAGACCTCAGGGGGGAAATAGGACTGGTCATCAGTCTCTGAATCCTCCTCTAAAGAGCTCTCTGTAACCAGCAATATGTCTGCTTTAGCAGGTAGCATTGTCTGCTCTGAATACCTTGTTTTCACTCCAGATACTTCCATCACCGCTTCAAATGGCTGATGTATAGAAAGAGTAGTTGAATATACAAACGTTGTTGACAAATGGAACACGTAATACAAAATGATAGCATGATATAATTCACATACATGATGATTGGCTAAACAGCATGGCATTGCATAATTCACATATATAATGCCTTTGCAACAAGATAGCATTGCATAATTCCCATATATAATGTCTTGCAACAATATGGCAATGCATAATTCACATATATGGTAATTAGACACTGAAGAGGTGGCATTCACACAAAGCATGTCTAAACTAATCAAATGACATAGCAATGCGAGGCACCATACACACGATATGAGCAACATAACCCTGCCAAGTTAGAGCATACACCTGGGGGGGAATAGGACTGGTCATCTGTCTCTGAATCCTCCTCTGAGGAGCTATCCGTAACCAGCGAGATATGCGCTTCGTCAGATAGCATAGTATGCTCTGAAGACCTTGTTTTCACTCCAGAATTTGCCATCACCGTGTCAAATGGCTGATGCACACGAAGAGCAGTTGAATGTACTAACATTGTTGACAAATGTAATATGTAACGAAAAAAAGGATGGTCTGATATAATTTACATATAAGATGACTGGCTAAGCAGGATGGCATTGCAAAATTCACATATATAATGCCTGGCTAAACAAGATGGTGTTGCATAATTCACATAAACGATGAATAAACTAAACAGATAGCATTCGCACAAAGAATGTCTAAACTAAGCAGATGACATATTTGATGTATAAAGTAAGCAATGCAAGGCACCATATGCATGATATAACCAACATCAGCATGCCAAGTTAGAGCGAAGACCTCAGGGGGTAAATAGGAGTTGTCTTCTCCTTCTAAATCCCTCTCAGAATAGATATCTTCCTCTCGATTACAATCCAAAATGCATAGAGGGGGGCTGTCTTTGCGCCTACCATGGAACGACGTCTGCATGAAATTTTATTGCCACGCAAGGCTCGTCTCTTTTGCTCTACATGTTCAGTTCTATTGTTTGCAATAACGGTCATGCGTAGGAATAAAACATAGTGAGATTATGTAAGGAGTGCATGCAGAAATCCAGAGTGATGGTAGCAACCTGTGGATAGACCCAAAACCAATAATAGCAGGCAGATAATGGCTTCAGTTAAAAAATACAGATAATGGCTTCTTTACTGTTTGTTTCCCACCCAACATGAAACTCATAGTAGACATCGGTAACCAAATAGTAGATAGATACTATTGATTGCGGCCCCGATATGTACCCCACAACCATTTAAAAACTCAAGTTTGACCATTAGTTTGGAGCCGACTCAGAGTCTAATCAGTGAACAGGATGATAAAGTAGCATGTAATATTAAGCAATGCATAACGTAAGCAGACATGAAAGAGTGCGACCTCTCTTGCAGACCCATGTAGTCCTCAAGGTCATCTGCTTGGTTGATGATGGTAATGCAGTTTTCATGGCTGCCGGCGGCGGGGAAGAAGATCTGAGGCGGAAAAAGACAGTCTGGAAGCCGAATCCCTGCTGTGCTGGACCCTTCTGTCGTTGGAGCAGCTGAGCTAGGGTGGATGACGGCGCAACAGGAGCGGGACAAACCACACAAGGTTTTCTTTGACAACTATCTGTAAGAGAAGTAATTCTGTAAGGGCTAATTTGAATTAGAGGATTCCAACAATGCAGGGATAGGAAATAGACAGGAATAGGATAGGAATGCACGTGCAAAACAGAGAATTTAAAAACACAAGATTTCTGCCAATCTGGGTGTTTGATTCACAACAATTGGAAGATCACAGGATGCAAATAAGCATGGTGAGATTAAGTCAAACCACAAGAAAATGTACGGTTATAATGCTATTATGCTACTATCTCTTAGTCTTGTGCTTCATGAATAGGAATTTGAAAAGGAGTACAAGTGAAAATTAAAATTCCTACATTTTTTCTTTCAAGGAGACACTAAAGGAACAAATCCTACAATTTTCCTTTGCTCCATTCCGTTGAACCAAATTCATGAATACTAGTACCATAGGAAACTTTCCAATTCCTATGTTTTTCATTCACTTTTCCTTTCAAGCACTAGCGATTCTAGTAGGAAGGCTTGAGCAAGGAAAAGCCTACACTAAAGAAATGTTTTTGTGCTACTTCTATTACTTTGGACCCAAACCACTGCCCTACTAGCTCAACTCCCAGGGCCATCGACAAATGCATAGCTCAAACGCACAGAGATAAATAATGATGGCGTTCAAGAGAGTCCATCACGGATAGCTAAGTTGCCTGGTACCTCACTGCTTGTCATATAGTAGGATAAAATAATTGTATTTCCTGTTACTACGTGTGCTCAGTGGACAATATATATAACATGTAGAGTAAAAAAGAGATGCAACAAGTGTACAACCTCTTTGGCGAAGCCATGTCAATTCAGCGTGATTGGGTTGGCCAGTGAGGATGCTCCGGCTGACTTGGCTATCGGAGGAGGGGAAGAAGATCTTAGGCGTCTGGAGATGGAGCCCGAGGTACTGCTCCGCTATGATGGAGGGTTTCGTCGTTGGAGCAACTCTGGTGAGTTGTACGATGCCGAGGCTGAAGCAGGACAAGAGAGACAAAGTTAACCTGAGTGGAACTCTAATAGCATCTCCAATACATGATGTAAAATACATAACCACAAAGTACTAGATGTAAAATACATTAGCCGCTCATCTTTGAACTTAACTGTCGAAACTGAACTTAACTGTCGAAACTGAATTTTGCTGTCAAAACTGAATTTTACTGTCGAAATTGAACGCACTAGCAATGTGAGGCTACACGTCAGTCGACTGACTTTTTCATCTCTGGTCAGTCGATTTTGCAGCCGTTGGATATGAAATCAAGGGCCTGCAGTTCATCTTCAACCTCCACCCCCTTGAGCCGCCAGCCACCACCGGCCAAACAGCAGGCCCCGGCCGCCCACGGCCGGCGGTGCGCCGCCCCGCCCGCCCAAAAACACTCCCCACCGCAGGTCCGCCGCCGCCCCGGCCATCACTCTAGGCCCCCCAGTGCTGAGCTTTTTCTCCGGCGATCCCCATGCCACCGCCCCACCACCGCCGGCGACCACCGCCCCCACCCTGAACCCTAAGATAGATAGTAGGGTACCTCTCCCACTACTAGGAAAATGGCTATAGATGGGATTGACACTAATGGCGCACCAGAAAGATGGTGCGCCATTAGTATATACTAATGGCGCACCACAATCTGATGCGCCATTAGAGTTTAAACAACTAATGGCGCACCATGCTATGGGTGCGCCATTAGTATCAAATTTTTCTTTTAACTAGTGCGCCTGTCCAAACATACTAATGGCGCATCCCGGCAAAGTGCGCCATTAGTAGTTGTAACTACTAATGGCGCACTAGGCAGCAGGTGCGCCATTAGTATATAATTTTTTTTTGAACTAGTGCGCCTATCCAAACATACTAATGGCGCATCCTGCCCAAGTGCGCCATTAGTAGTTGTAACTACTAATGGCGCACCAGGCAGTGGGTGCGCCATTAGTATAGGATTTTTTTTTGAACTAGTGCGCCTATCCAAACATACTAATGGCGCATCCTGCCCAAGTGCGCCATTAGTAGTTGTAAGTACTAATGGCGCACCATGCAAGAGGTGCGCCATTAGTAAGTGGGCAGCAACAAGATATTTGGGACAGCCTCTCCTACCCACACACTCACTTTCTCCCCACTTCATTCTCTCCACCTCCTCCTTGTCTCGGGTGCCTCCTCTTTTTCACCTCATTTCCACCATAGATTCATTCAAATTAAGTGGTTAAATTACCTTGTTTTAATAGGTAAGTAAGGGGGGAAGCTATATTTAGGTTGTTCTCCTTACAACAATGTGCACATGCACTTTTTACGGCCTAGCTAGATCTATGTATGTTCGTGGTGTTGCATATGTTTGTGGTGTTGCATATGTGTTTGTGTTTGGAGGTGTACCGGTATTTGATATGCGATAGTTTGCCAATATTTTGCCGGAATGTTGATTCATTTCCGTTTCGGCGAGAATTTTGGCATTAAGCATTCTTTTTGGTCCTATTTTTAGGGAAGGTCATGCCAAATTTTTGTTTGGTTCTAAAATATCGTTTTGCTCTACCCCGCAGGCGACCATGGTCCGCACGATGACCGAAGGCATCGTGAATAGGTTTTTGAGGTCCGCGAAGGCCGAGATGCTTCAAAAGAACGAGACGGAGATAAGATGTCCGTGTCGAAGATGCAAGCTGAAGAGCCTTATTGCGGACCCGGATTCCGGGCAGGTGCGGGACCACCTGCTGTTGCGTGGTTTCATGGATGGCTATCGGTGGCAAGGTGATGAAGATGACTACGAAGTCGTCCATGCGGGCCGGGCAAGAAATGAGGAAGGGCAGCAAGACAACCACCGCGGCTCGAGCGGGCGAGAAGACGAAGAATCCCCAGGAGATGATCACGACTGTGATGCTGTACACAGTCATCATGTAGAAGATGCAGGACATGATGATGAGGAAGATGCCGGAGCAGGCGACGGGCATGATCATGAAGATGATGATGCCGGCGGAGCAGACGACGCTGGACCATCGATGGGCTGGGTGCAGGACCCTCATATTCAAGAGCTGCTTCTCAAGCAGACGGATAACGCAAGAGCTGCCGCCCGAGAGAAAGCCAAGATGGATCAACTTGAGTTAGACGCGGTTACTCCATTGTATGAAGGATGCAGGCCCGAGGATACCCGCCTGAAAGTAACGCTCATGGCCCTGGAGATGAAGGTAACACACAAAATGACCGACGCATGCTTCGACGAGAACATGTCATTCTGGCAGGAACGTCTTCCCAAGGGGAACAAGTGCCCGACCAGTTTGGAGGAGGCGAAGAAAATCGTGTGTCCTCTGGATTTACCGCACGTGAAATACCATGTGTGCATGAACAATTGCATCATTTATCGGGACGAGCACGCGGAGTCTACAATATGTCCGGTGTGCGGTGTCACTCGATACAAGAAGAGGAAGAAAGCTCCTAGAAAAGTGGTGTGGTACTTTCCGATCACTCCTCGTCTGCAGCGGTATTTCGCGGATCCTAAGGTAGCAAAGCTCCTACGTTGGCACGCGGATAGGGAGGAGAAGAAGCGAGAAGATGACGCAAATGATCCGGAGATAGATAAAAAAGACAAGATGCTGAGTCACCCTAAGGATGCGAGCCAGTGGCAAGCATTGAACTTCGAATACCCAGAATTTGGGAACGATCCAAGGAACATCGTGCTGGGTGCGAGCACCGATGGAGTCAATCCGTTTGGCAGCCAGAGAAGCACACATAGCACCTGGCCTGTGTTTGTGTGGATGTACAACCTTCCCCCCTGGTTGTGCATGAAGAGGAAGTACATTCACATGAGTATGCTAATTGAAGGGCCGAAACAACCAGGGAACGACATCAATCTGTATCTGGGGCTGCTGAAAGAGGAGCTTGACACGCTGTGGAAAACGCCAGCCAATACGTGGGACGCCGCAGAGAAAGAATATTTCCCTATGAGAGCCGCACTGCTCACGACGGTGCACGACTATCTCGGTTACGGATATCTTGCGGGGCAGGTAGTCCACGGATTTTCTGGATGCGTAAGGTGCATGGATGACACAACGTATCGCCAGCTAGATAGAGATCCCGGGTCTTCGAAAACCGTGTTCATGGGACATCGAAGGTGGCTTCGTGACAATGACCCGTGGAGGAAATGCAAGGATCTGTTCGATGGTGAAACCGAACCCCGAAAACGCCCGTGTACGAGGAGCGGTGAGGAAATAGACAAGCTGTTGAAAAATTGGAAAGACTGCCCACTGCCGGGAAAGAAGCAAAAGGCGCCAGAGCCGGGAAAGAAGCGAAAGGCGCCAGAGCCGCTGTTGAAGGTATGGAAAACGAGGTCTGTTTTCTGGGACTTGCCGTACTGGAAGATCCACTGTGTGCCTCACAGCCTTGATGTCATGCATATCACGAAGAACGTGTGCGAGAGTCTGCTTGGTACCCTGCTCAACATGCCAGAGAGGACCAAAGATGGGCCGAAAGCAATGGCAGACTTGAAATCAATGGGCATCAGGCAGGAGCTTCACGCTATATATGATGATGATGATGATGATGATGATGATGATGATGATGATGATGATGATGATGATGAGGCGAAGCAGGACACAGAAAGTCGTCGCAAAGGCAAAAAGGCCAAGAAGACCGGAAATGACTACCCTCCCGCGTGCTTCACTCTAAGTCAGGAGGAGATCGAGCAGTTTTTCACCTGCCTCCTAGGAGTAAAACTTCCTTACGGTTACGCGGGGAAGATAAGCAGATACCTAGACCCAGCGAAGCAGAAGTTCAGCGGGATGAAGTCTCACGACTGTCACGTGCTGATGACGCAGATACTTCCAGTTGCAATCCGTGGGATCATGGACGCGCACGTCCGTGAAACGCTATTTGGCCTATGCAACTTCTTCGACGTCATCTCTCGGAAGTCGATTGG